>NW_028141196.1:0-295374 GCF_030444845.1 Prenolepis imparis | reverse complement strand
AAGCAGTGGTATCAACGCAGAGTACTTCATGAGTTCATTAAGGACATCGAAAGCAATTCGAAACGTAAAAATCTTACAACTATCCGCAATATTGCTGTTCCACAATTTTTCCATTACTTACACAACAACACTCATAGAGACCTAACAATAGAAAAACTCATGACAATGTACAAATCAACAAAAGAATTTTGTCATCACAATCCCGATATACTTTTTACACGAGCTGATAAAGGCAACGTTACAGTCGCAATGGACAGAGCTTACTACATTAAAAAAGTGGAAGACCTGTTGAATGATAGGAATACTTACTCGATTATTAAAAAAAATCCATCCATAAAAATAGAAAAAGATCTAAATAATACGTTAAAACATTGGCTAAAAAAAGAATATATCAACAAAAGGGAATACCATGCACTACGCTCCAGTGATTCACTCCTACCTAAAGCCTACGGTCTCCCCAAAATCCATAAAAACAATGTCCCCTTCCGAATCATAGTTTCATCGGTTAATACTGCTCTTTACTCATTAGCATCTTACATTCACAAAATATTACTTAAAAGTCTCCCTCGAGCTAATAGCCACGTCAGCAACAGTTTTGATCTATGCAAAACTCTCTCTGGCAAAACATTAGGTAAATCGGACGTCATAGTTTCATTAGATGTTGTCTCACTTTTCACAAACATTCCTCTAGATCTTGCTATTAACAGCATAAATAACAGATGGAAATTTATTGAAACTCATACAAAAATTCCGAAAAAAGAATTTGTTTCTACCATTAATTTTATTTTATCTTCCACATTTTTTACATTCAAGGACAAAACATATAAACAAACTTATGGTACTCCTATGGGATCTTCATTATCACCCATGATGGCAGATCTAGTGATGCAAGATCTGGAGGAATCCATTTTAAATAATTTAGATACGACTTTAATTTTCTACCATCGTTATGTAGATGATATAATACTAGCAACTCATGCAGAAAAAATAGAAGATATTGTGAATAATTTTAACAACTATCATGAAAGATTGAAATTCACGGTTGAATATGAGGTTGATCGTTGCATTAGCTTCTTAGATCTTAACTTAATAGTAATAGACAATATATTACACTTAAATTGGTTCCACAAAAAAACTTTTTCGGGGAGATTTTTATCATACCTCTCAAATCACCCAATTTGTCATAAAATTGGAACCATATATAGCTTGGTAGATAGAGCGATATTACTGTCTCACCCCACTTTTCATCAAAAGAATTTGGAATTTATCATCAACATATTGCTGGATAACGGTTACCCTCTAGATCTTATTTTTAAAGTAATCAACCGCAGGATCAAAAGTCTTATTTCCAATAAATTAAATATAAAGAACACAAATTCCGAAAAACAGCGAATAAATAATGAAAAGAGAGACAACACATTTTTTATCATTCCCTATATAAATGCGATATCAGAGCGAGTTGCGTCAGCGATTAAAAACCAGAAGTGACTGTGGGATACAGATGTTTGAATAAATTGAACAGATTTGTTAGGGTACAGAAGGACAAAAACAAACACTCCTGCAATTCCAACGTGATTTATAAAATTAATTGCAACGATTGCAATGCGTCATATGTGGGACAGACAAAGAGACAGTTACATACTAGACTCAAGGAACATATCAAGAATGTTAAGTTAGACTCGTCAAGACATTCTGTAATTAGTGAACACATCTTAAATAAAAAACATACATTTGACTGGAACAATATAGAAATCTTAGACTTTGAAAATAACTACCATAAACGACTCATTTCAGAAATGATACACATAAAAGAGCAGAAAAACGGTATTAATTTAAACAAGGACACAGAACTACTTGATAATGTTTATTTTGACATCCTAGATGAATTAGCAAATTTATGATTTCTTGTCTTGTTTACACGATGACTTATTATCTGAATATATAATTGTTACCCACAGTCAAGTTAGAGACACGCTATAGATAAGAAGCTAAAAACAGAATTTTATTATCAGGACGCATTGTAAGTTAATTTATTTAACATTGTCCTATAATTTTACACAATTGATAATGTTTAGTTACAGTTTAATACAAAGATACAAACCGGTCTGTTACTATGGAACTCGCATTTATATTGATTGACAAATACATTCAAACTGACAAAATTTGGACAAATCCTTTCTCGCCTTCAAACGAAGAATGGGTTTAAAATCTCTCATTACTAACAAAAGCGTTCCATAATGATGAGATGGGAAATGTTATTCTTGCTGTGCCTCTCAGAAAATACACCGATGTTAAAATATTGATGATATTTCGCTCGTCATGGTCGTTTGATATACTTTAATTATTATATTATTTAAGCGTTTGTTTAAGTTAGAATTTGTACTGAGGAAGACTAAGTAAGTCGAAACGTCTACATGTTAAGAATTTACATGTTATTAATTTTAAGAGCATGATTAAATGAATTTATTATATTATATTATATCTATTTATTTGCTCGTTAGTTGGCCTTTCACTATATTCCATTATTATTATTTATTGCGTTGCATTATACGAGCCTTTTTGTCTTTTTGAATATAATATAATATAATAACCTTGTCGAGAATATACATTTCGAGGAATATAATGAAAACCTCGTTTAATCACCAGTGAGTACAACAAGACGGACTGAAGAGCTCACCGAACCATTGATATACTATATCATGAGCTATTGTGCGCATTACTATATTTTTAAACGCAGCAGGATGTATTTCTTCATTGTGAATAACATATGTTTCACTGAAAATTGTATACAATAGGATTGTCAATATATTTTTTGTTATAAGCTTGCATTAATGAATTAATTACACTTTGATAAACAAAAAAAATTTAATTTTTTATAACAATGTATTTTTATGTATTATGTTAATTATATCTAATTATTTTATTTAACTTTACGTGCATTTCTCTTTATCTCTCTTTCTCAAAAATGTAATAAGCAGACATTTATTTTCCCCATATTTTTTCTTTTAAATTTTCTAACACAATTCTTTGATTAATACAAAAAAATATAGACATTATATTCATACATAATATTAAGTTCAATAATAAAGATATAAACGTATGTCCTTAACATTAAAACTTAAAGTTGTATATAGTAATTCAATTAATTTTAAATTAATTTTATGAATTTGTGAATAAATAAATGTAGCTATATATTACATGATAAATATAAATAGTAATTATTTTATAATTTCACTATAATATTATAATACATGTGTTATCATTATTAATTAAAATCATTTATGGAAATTACTTTAAGCATCAATGTACATATGTTTCTGAATTATTAAATTTTTTCTAAATGTTAAAATAACCGGGAAATGTTATAAATCTCTCTTTTATTAAGCTTCTATTTAATCCTAACAATAACCGTAGAAAAATGCATGTCTTTTAATTTTTTACTTTTAAAAGCTGAAAATAAAATACATTTTAATGAGTTATAATTATGACTATTTCTTAAATGTATGCATATATTACTTGTAAAGTCGCAGTCCCAAAGTCGGCCAGATTTTGTCTTCGAAAGTCGGAACAACGACATAATCCACTTTTGGGACGCTTTTGAAGATTTTCCAATTGTCTTCTAAATATAAAGTTACATTACCGACAACATATTGCGCCAATTTCATGTATGGTATCAAATTCGATCTGCACCACATATTGGTCCTGGTTACCGTCTTATAAATAATTCCGTACAGATTGGACATCATAATTAATGTTATATCGTTTGTAAACATCGGAGGGGTCTTGTCGAACAGTGTCAATACCCTGTCATCATCAACAGATTTGTATCCTTGTATCGGCATATTCGATAAAAATGTATATTTTTTATCGTGTTCTACTGAAATCTTAAAGGTGGCACGTAATTTCGACTCTTCCCAACATGGAAATAATAGGACTTTTCTGCGTTGAAATAATGTTGCAACAAATCTAAAACATTTTAACAAATTTTTAACAATTGTTGGTATAGAAATATTAAGAATCGCAGAATGTACAAATTTGAGAAGAATAATATTTTGTAGCATTAAGTTTATTATCTTATTATTATATATAGGCAAAAGTATGCTAAATCGTACTCCTTAAATATTAAAATTGCAATCAAACTATCAAAGAAATGACAAAATTTTTTTATTTATTTTAATCTAAGGTTCTTAGTCAACCATATACGCTAAACATTAACAGAAATTTATCATTGTTTCATATCGTAAATTTAAAATTTTTTAAAAGTAGTATCTGGCTTTACGATTTACAATACCGGTTTGCTAAATTGTACCATTAGTTTTTAAATCGTACTCTAACAAAAAAATTAAAAAATTGTAACAAAAAGTCTTATTTTCTACAAAAGTTCTCAATTCGTAAATAAATAAGTATTATTTCAATGTAATTATAAAATTTGATAATATTTTTATCAATTGTCCATCTAAATATAAAGGAAAAAAAACGAATGTCTAAATAAAAAAATTAATTTAGTAAATCGTACCGACAGTATAATATATTATATATATATATATATATATATATATATATATATATATATATTATATATATATTATATTTATTTTATATAAAAGCTTATTTTTCTAATATACCTTATATACTCACATTTTATTTTCTTTTCCGCCTGTGTACCAAGTTTGTGAAAACTCTACTATGTCATTAATATGGTTCAAAAACTTAGTATATAGAGTATAAAATCCGCATTCCAAGTTTTTTTCAGGCAATAATTGTTTGGTTAAATTAAGAATGACCATTCGCTCTTCACGCTTATATAAACGCTTTGGTGTATAGATTATACCTTTGTAAGTCGACTTTAAATATAGTTCAGTTAATTTTGTATATTGTGATATAAAGAAAATTAGGTTTTGCATTGGACATTTAATATAGAAAGCGGCTTCGGACTCTCCTTGAAACAAGTAATCTGACACCAGTGATATATTAAAGTTATAATGAAGCGGTATCAGACAGGTCAAGGAATGATATCCAGTTACACTATGCCATTTAGTCTTCGCATTTTTATCGGTATCAGAAAAAGCCATTGTCATTACAAAAATATATAATAAACTCTTTAATGACAATTTTTGGAACATCGTCTCAACTTACAACGTGACAAGTCTCATCTTAGATATCTGCAAAAACGTTTCCTTGCTAAGAGAATAGTAAGTAAGAACACAACACAGCAGTATAGAACATGTTAAGGCTCCTGGATCTTCGTCGACTATGTTGGAATTGTGACGTCATAGGCGAGAAAACACACTAAAAATTCTTAGATGTCATTTTTAAGTGGAAAAATATTTCGATAAAACATTATTTCAGATGGCTTCAGCATACTTTTAAAATACCTCGAAAACTATTTTTATCCCTTGACAGTCAATCAACAACCGTAAAATGATAGCGTGTGCTTTCTCGCCTCTGACGTCATAATCTAACATGGCCGCGGGGAGGACCTAGGAACCTTAATGCAAAAAATGCAAAATTATCGATTCCAGTAAGAAAAGGAAAACATATTTTTAAAAATTACAGAAATTTAAGAAAAAGATACGCATTTGCTTCATGCTCAATACTCTGAATAATTAAAATAGAAACAGGAAAGTAGGTACGTATATCCCATTTTGCTAAACATTATTTGATTAACTATGTGATTATATGACAATATCTGTATTTTTTAAAAATTAATTTACTAAATAAAGTCTTGCATAGCTGTATAATTTTCGATTTGCTAAGCATTTTTATTCTTGATTAATTTATAGTTCATATTTAAAACAGCAATGAATTATATTAGATATATTCAATTTTAAGATCATTCGAGATATTCAAAATACAAAAATACATGTTTTGCTATATATATTAAAAATGTTGTTACAATTTATATTTAAATGTTTTCATGTTATCTGCAATATGCAAAATATAAAGATAATTGAAATAAAAGAAATGTAAATTTTACTTCAATATTGAATAAAAACATCTTTTATTAATTATAAACTCTAATCGCGAATTCTTTACATATTTTTATATGATTATATTTCAAAGAAATCTGAATGTTTTGTATCTGACTTACCTTATTTTTTCAATCACGTGCCGTTACTTTAACCAAAAATATATTGCTTAATTGTGATGTTATCTCTTCAAAGGACCATCGAAATCTGACGACGTTTGCAGTATGATAACATGTGAAATACATAATCTCACGTAAATAGCTTCTCAAGGTTATACATGACAAACGTCTTATTCGATCATTACTAAATCGATAAAAGTTGATACATAGTTAAAAAGTTCTCGGGAAACAGTTTGTCCATTACAATTTAAAATAATTTTCAAGAAATTTAATCAGGAAATTAAATGTTATATGCAAACAGAAATATATTTTTATTTTTGTCCGATTTTTATAAAGAATTATTTCTTTCTTTGTTACAACTTATTGGATGATGTATGAAATAAGTACATCATTTCACATTTTTTCTATTTTCTTACTGAATATTTATTCTAATGTAATATAGAAGAATTAAAAATTCTATGATATACGGGATCAATAATGCAACATTCAACTTTTTACAAAGTAAAGGAAAATTGATACGGCTTTCATATGAGAAACACACAATTAAATCCTTCGAACGACAATTTAATTTCTTCTTTACGCAGTACAAAAATTTCATGGTAAGAACACATCTATTTTAGCATCATATTATATTTTGAAACAATATTTTTTTAGAAAAGTTTTTTTTAATCTTTAGTATATAAAAAAATAATTTTTTTCAAAATTTTATTAATATGCGTAAATAGAGATATTCTTACAATAAATTTTTATAAATTGTGCACTGTATATAATCATTTAATTTCTTACAAAAAATAAGTTTTTCTTGAAATTTACGCAGTATCATCTAGTTCTTAATGCTCTAAAAAATTTAAATTTTGAAATTCAATATGTTTGTAGTTAAATTGGTGACTCACAATATGCTTTATTCTTTACTTTCATATTATTTTATTTAATTATAATCTAAGAATATGTTCAGGTGGTAAATGTTATTTTTCTTAATCTTCTCGTATTATTTTCCTTCTTAATAAAGATAAGATAAAATTACGTAATTATCATTAACATACACATATTTTACTCATTTACACATTTTGAGTTTATTTTATCTATCTTATCCAATCGTTAAAAAATTGTAACATAAAGGAGAAATTTGCATCAATATTATTGCACAATATAATACATATATTTAAGAAGTTAGAAAAAGATATTTTAGAAAATACAAAATAAACGTATAAAATTATATATTTCTGTTATTCGGCATTTTGGGGAATTATAATTACATTAAATTTCGTTACTAAAATTTTTATTATGTTACAAATAATTAAAAATTATAAAAAATTATAAAAAATAATTAAAAACAATTTATACATAATATAACAAATATATTAATAATAAAATACTAATTTTTATAAAATTGATTTTTATAAAAATTTTTATAAAAATTAATATAAAATAGTAATACTAATATTAATATTAACTATTACATTTACATATTAAATGTACTAAGTAAATATTAATAATAAGTCATCAAAATACTAATTGTTCATAACCTATATATACATATATAAATTTAATATCTTCTATTTATTTAAATACATATCTCAGTATTAATATTCAATAGAGCGTTATATAATCAATATACATAATACACACACACACATTTATAAAACATTATAAATATATAAAAAGTTATTTCAAATATTTATAATACACAATTGGATGTTTTATAAATAATGGATGCTTTATAGTTGTTGTGCTATATAATTGTTGATGTATGTGTTGTATTTGCATCTATAATAAATTAAGTAGACGTATCGAGCTTCTCATAGAAACTTTAGTTGGTCGTTTATCTTACGAGAACGTGCTATTAACTTGTCTTTAACGTGTTGCAAATTTAATTGTGGTACATTTTTCTTCGCGAATTCATATATCTGAAATAAATATTATTTTAATTTTAATATTTCATTAATCAGTAATTTCGTAATGAATAATCATGAAAAACGAATGCAAGTTTTTTAAATTGTTAACATAATTATATCGACATAATATAAATTATCTAAAAAAAGAAAAAAAACATACGTACATTATATATATTACAATATAAGATATGTAATACATTTTGATAAAAAAATAATTATTAATATAAACTTTATAAATAAGTATATTTACCTCTTCAAATACGAACCCGGAATACACATTATTAATAATCACATTTAATGCTGCATTCACATTAACTTGTCTATAAGAACAAAACAGTATGTATGACACACATACATAATAAATCTTTATAATAAATAAGCAGTATATTTTTATAAAAAAGATGTTATTACCTGTGCTTTAAAATGTCATAAAAATTCAATATTTTTTTAATCATTGTAATATTCTTAGCATGTATCGAAAGAGTAGAAAGAAACATGTTGGCAGTTAAAGTATAAATTTTACGTTCTTTCTCTTTTTTTAGTGTTTCATTTATATTATTATCTTTGAATTGATCTTTTTCAAATGCTTTTAAAAGAAATGTCAGATAATAAATGATAATATTGGAATCGTTGGCATAACTAAAGCATTCCAACACTTTATTATTAATTTTTTCTTTGTTTAGGCTAGATGTTTTTTGCCATATATTGATCCATATAGAAAAGTTTGCAGTCTTTAAACCATTACAATAAGTCCATCTCTGCCACCCAAGCAAAATTCTACGACATATGAAAAGGAAATGTTTTATTTTTTAATATATCTCTTATCAGTATTTAGCATATATGTATATATTAATAAATATCCAGAAATAAAATTCAAGTATAATCAAATATAAATATATAAAATTATATATTTATATATAAAATATGTGTGTCTATATATGTTTTTCTTTCTCTTGTATAATGTCTGTTCACAGATACAGAAAGAATAATGGAAAAATTCAGAAGAAAAATGGAAAAATAAGTTCTATATTAATTCTTATATTGAAAAAAATTAAAATATTAAAAAATCTAAAAAAATTATAGATATAAATAACATATTTTATATATGATTATGTATAAAGATATCTTCTCTCATTTCTTTAAATTATATTTTTTCTAAAAAATTTAATGCATAAATTATTTTTTCAATTATTTTTCAATTATTTATTATGTCATTTTTCCCGTATACGGACAAAAATTATATATATATATATATATATATATATATATATATGTATGTCAGAAAAGTAATGTATATATGTATAAGTATAAACATATTTTATATACAATAAATATATATTATATATTTATATTTTATCTTATATGGCCTTCTATTCCTAAGTAATATATCAAATATAACACAAGGTTTAAAAAGACACAGAAATATAATGATTAAGACACTTACTTATTTTTTCCACTGTCACGTAGATACAATTCTAATTGACGTTTTGCCATTTTAATGCACAAAGGATTATCGACAATACATGTCCATTTTGCGAGTTGTTGTTTTAAATATTCATCAAAATCGTTAACAGTGGGTACCCTTTGATTGTACATATATTCTTCTATATTATCAAACAGGCTTTTTATTATCTTTAAAATTTCCTACAATTTGGTATGGGAAATAAGTTTTTCTGTGCGATCATTAAATTATTTATATAATTATTATTTATATAAACAAATATAATATATGCGAAAGAAATATACATTGACTAAAACTATTTTATTTCAGTAAGTGATTAAAATATGCTCTGAATTAATCAATTTCTTAAATAATTGTGTTCTATTATGTCGCTTAAATACATAGAATCTTAATATTTATTTCATAGGTTTTGATTCAAAATTTTCTAACTATTATTACACAGAAAATACACATAATTTTATCAATAAACTTTACAATAGACAATGTGAGTACCTACCTTAAAATATGCAGGATAATATGTTGAATACAAAAATATATTTGATATTGATTCAAAGATTTTTAGCATAGGATACCATGCTACGTAATCTTTCTCTTGCCATAAATAGCTCGCCAGTTCCCAGAAAATAGGAAAATCAAGTTTTCTCTCCATCGCAAAATGAAACGCGTCATCGATAATTTGCGCTCGATTAAGAACATGTATATTAGTATAGCTTTTAGAATTCAAATAACGTGCAATTCTTCGCCAATTCTCGGGATCATAGTTGACGCGATAGTATCCTATTATTCAACAACTAAATTTTATCCATTATTTCTTTAAATGAATATAGTAAAAAATATTATGAATTGTATATATTTTATTTTCTTATATTTTAAGCCGTATTAGAAATTAAACATGTGTGTATATATATGTATATCATAGTAAAAAATGCAAATTTCTTAATAATATTATCGATTATAAAATTATTTTACGCCGTTAATTGAAATAAAAAATTAAGTTCCAAAAAATTAAGCGATGTACAGAATTGTATAAATTTAACAGCAATATTGTAACATACTTTAAGACTCCTTGACTCGCCGCGATCATGTTGAAATGTAACGTCAAAAGCGAGAAAATACATGCTGAAAATTTTGACGTGCCATTTTTAGATGGAAAGATATTTTGATGAAACAACAACTTCAGATGGTTTCAGCACACTTTTAAAATACTCCAAAAACTATTTTTTTCCCTTTTACAGTCAATCAACAATCGTAAAATGATTGTGATATCAGACTTTGTCATGCGGAGTGACTGCGCATGTGCAAAGATCAGACTGGGCCTCATATTACAGTCATTTTACAGCTGTTGATTAATTATAAAGAGAAAAGATAGTTTTCGGAATATTTTAAAAGTGTGCTAAAGCTATCTGAAGTGCTGTTTCGTCGAAAATATCTGTTTATCTAAAAATGGCACGCAAAAATTTTCAGCGTGTATTTTCTCGCCTCTGACGTCACAATCTAACATGGCCGCGGCTACCAAGGAACCTTAAAAGAATATTATTATTTGTAATGTGTGAAATATAATTTTAATCTTTATAAAAAAAATATTTAATTATTACAATTGAAATATATAATAAGGATAATTTGTTTGTATAACATAAGAAAATAAGAAATACTAGTAAAAATACTATTATAATTTAATATTTACCAATTTGTTGTATGTTGACAATGATCCATTTATCTTTATTTTTAATGGGTATTTCCAACACCGGATTTGACTTCGTTAAAAAATAGTAAAAATACTTAATAGTTGTCAAACTTAAGTTAAAATTGATGTTCGTTTCCGTAGTATAGCTGACAGGTATAAAATATGGTGTTTGATCTAATATGTCTTTCGATATTTTCGATATGTTCACTCGATCGCTAGTATAATTTCGGGTGACATTTATTGCAGGAAAAGTCTCCTGTATAGTCCAAATATCCATTATCTGTTCTGCGTTCAAATGATTCTCTTCAGGATTTATATTATCTTTGACAATCTGCATAACGTTCCATAAATTATCAGGGATGTCCACATTAAAAAAAAAATATCTGTAAAATTTGACATTGCGACAATTAACAAAATATATACATATATGTTTGCACTTTTTGATGCAATTTCAAACTTAAACACAGACAGAAGTTATTAATGGGTTTGTAATTTTTGTATATAGTTGAAGAATTAATTTTGTCTAGATGCACTTCGTTTCGCATTAAAAATTACAAATTCATAAACCACATAATTATATAAATTATATATTAAAAATACATAGAAAGCACAGCGTAATGTGAGATGGTATAACTTTCGTTGTTAATATACTATTGCAAAATGCTAATTATATTAAACGCATCATATATAATAATTCTTTAGCATTTTATTATTTATTTTAAATGTAAAACCAAAAATTTCTTCTTGTTGATCAAAAAGTATCGACTTTAAAATATATTTATGCTTAAACTAGATTTTTTTTACAAAATTAAGTGCGTATCAATAAACTGCGTAAAATAGTACCAATAAATATTATACCCATTATAATTTAATTCTAAAAATTAATTCCCTAATTTTTTTAATCGTTTCTTAATATTTAATTTATTATATTTAAGAAAATAACATATAATTGTGCATTTATGTGAATATTTGTATATATTAATTTTTTTTTATAATTGACCTAATTTCTGTTTTTGTTAAATTTTTAACAGTATTTATAAATATTTAATTTCTGAAATTTCTATTTGTTATTTATGCAAGTTTGAATATTCATTGGATACAATTTCATGAATTTAGTGTATGTTTTTTATTTTTTTAGGATGTTTCCATTTTGGCATTTGTTTTATATTTAATTTCTGTATGCTTGTGTGTGGGTGTATATATAATATATATATATTACTTACTGCATTCTTAAATATGTTCTGATACTTATCCAAAATATATCATGGAGTATACTTTCCAGCATGCGCCAAAATATGGTTCCTATAATAAAAATATAAAATATATATAATTATATACTATTAAATACACTTAAAGCACAATGTTCATGAATTCCAAAACCTAGCTAATATAATTTAAAAGAATTAAATTTTTATTTATAAAAGAATTAAATTAAGAATAAATAAATGTACAAAAAGAAATCTAAACTAATTTTGAATTAAAAAATATTTTTCTTAAAACTACAAAATTAAATTAAAAGAAAATAAATGTATAATTAGAACTTTTTAATCTCTTTTAGATATTTATAGTTATCAATTTATTTGAACTATTGTTTAATCATATTTACAAATTTATATACATATTACATATATATAATAAATATTTGTAAAAATAGATAGATATATTATATAATAGTCCAATTATTATTCAAATATACAATATATACATACATACCTATGTAAGAAAAAAGAAGAATTGAATTAATTTTAGATATATTGTTTGCATTTTCCGTAATATTAATGATAGAAAATACAGTGTTTAAATGACGAGATTCATGTTTAATTTGGACTACGAACAAGTCCATCATCCGGAAATCATCAAAGGCCTACAAACAGATTGGTTTGATCAAATAAATATATATTCGGTTGCCGCCGTCTAAATTTTTTTCACTAATATTTTATAATAAAGGAATTTAATTATTTACAAGTATATGTACATTTTACTGTGTATTTTTGTCTCAAACATTTCAAAGTTTTTTAACACTAAACAACATTCTGCTATTTTATATTACAAAATATTAAATAATTATATAGTATCTTTATATATATTTATGTATAATATGTAGTTATTTGACATAAAAAATATTTTTTAAATTTCCCAAAATATATACTTGCAAAGTTTTTCTAAGTTATAGTACATAATTAAAATATATATGTTATTGCTTCTGTAATGTTTATATTTTCTAAATAAATAAGATATTGTGAAATATTAAAAAAAAAAAATACATTAGCATTTCTTCTATTTTAAACGAAAATGAGAAGAAAATTTAAGAATATTTTATATAGTCACAATATCCACAAAAAATTTTTTATAATTAATGAATGTAATACAACCTTATCGATGATATATATTTCAAAGAACTTAGTGAAGCCTTCGTTTAACCACCAGTGACATCGACATGATGGATTGAAGAAATTATCAAACCATTCATATGTTATATCATGAACTATTGAGAGCATTAATGTAGTTTTAATCTCAGCAGGATGTAGTTCCTTATTGTAGATAATATCTTCGTTGTACATAATATCTGTTTCGCTGAAAATTATTCGTAAATAGTGCTGTTATTTCAAAACATTTTATTTTAGGCTCTTGCATAGTTTGCTTATATTTATAAAAATTAATATATGTTGTACATATATTAGTTGCAAGATAATTCAAAAATTGTCAAACTAAAACAGAATTTTAAGCATAAAAATTGATCAATTATAAACGTTGATAGACAAAAAAATAGTTTTCTGCACCAATTTATTGAATGTATTATGTTAATTATATGTTATTATTTTGTATAACTTTATGTGCATACCTCTTTCTTGCTCTTTCTCAAAACTAAAGTAAGCGATAATTTTATTTTTCAATATTCTTCACATATCTTTCTTTCGATGTGATAAAATAAATCTTTTAGCAATTTTTTGATTAATACAAAAAATGTAGAAATTATACTCATACAATGAATTCAATGATAATAACATAAACATATGTTTTTAACTTTATAACTTAAAATTACTAAAATTAATTAAAAATTTTTTGAATTCTTGATTTGAGATAATATAATAACGAAACAGTTTTTAAACGTATAAATCTGACTATTACATGATTATAAATGTAAGTTATTCTATTATAATATTACACATGTGTCATCGTCATTTATTAAAATTACTTAATTATATAAATTACTTTAGGCATAAATATAAACATATTTTTTAAAATATGTATATATATATTAATATTATATTATAAATATAGTAATATTTTAAATAATATTTATTATATTTATAAATATATTAAATAATATTTATAAATAATCTATATAATTAATATTTTAAATATATTAATATTATATTATAAATATATTAGATATTAAGGTGATCGAGTAAATGCTGTTGTAAATCTTAGTTTAATAATAAGCCAACTCCAACAATAAGCGTAAAGAAATGCAAAACTTTGTATTTTTAAATTCTAATAACTATAAATAATTTTATATTTCAATTAATTATAATTATAATTATTTCTTAGATATATTACTTGTAAAATACGAATCCACAAGTCTGCCAGATTTTCTCTTCAAAATTCGGAATAGCGATATAATCAACCTTCGGAACGCTTCTTTTGATCTCCCAATTCTTCTTTAAATACATAGTTACATTTTCAACGACATATTGCGCGAATTTCATGTGGGATACCAAATGCGGTCTGCACCAGATATTGACCACATTCTCCGACGAATCAAGAACCGGATACAGATTATCAAACTCGTACATCACGATTGTTACGTCGTTCGGAGATATCGCAGGTGTCGTGTGGAAATGAGTAATCATCATAGTATCCAAAAGTTCGTATTCTCGTATCGGCGTATTCGATAAAACTTTGTATATTTTGTCATGTTCCACGGAAATGTTAAAAGTGGCACTTAATTCCGGCTCGTCCAAACATGGAAAGAATGCTCGGGCTCTTCTCGGCTGGTTTACTGCGAACACCAGTCTGCGACATTTTAATGACATGCTTATTTAGAGAATGACAACTTTTCAGCAATTATTGGTACAAAAATTATTAAGGATTGGAGAATTATTATGTCTTTTGATTTGTAGCTAAAATATAATAATACACTTTCAAAATACTCCGAAAACTATTCTTTTCCCCTGACAGTCAATCAATAATCGTAAAATAATTGAAACATCAGATTTTGTCAGGCAGAATGACTGATGCGCATGTGCAAAGACCAGACTGGGTCTCATATTACAGTTATTTTACAGCTGTTCATTAATTATAAAGAGAAAAGGATAGTTTTCGGAATATTTTAAAAGTGTGCTGAAACCATCTGAAGTTGTTTGTTTCATCAAAATATCTTTTTATCTAAAAATGGCACGCAAAAATTTTTAACGTGTATTTTCTTGCTTCTGACGTCACAATCCAACATGGCCGTGGCGAGTACCAAGAAACCTTTATATACATATATTATGTCAAGAATTATAATCTTATTCAGACATAAAAAATAACTTTATATATGCGACATGTAATTGTAAAACAATATATTTTATTTAGAATTTTTTATATATTTTATATATTTTTTTATATTTTTAATATATTTTATATTGTAAAACAATATAAAGCATATCACAAAAAAATTATGCATATTATAATTTTTGATGATAATGAAATTATTTGTTAAATATAATAATAAATGTTACAAAATTTAATATATAAATATATATATATAATATTAAATTTTTATATTTTTATATTGTTTATGTATTATATATACATATATATTGCTTATTTTTAATTTACTTTTAAATTTACTCACATTTTATGTCCATAATAGTTTAGGTCCAAAGTTCGCAAAAACTTCTCCGAAGTAAATTGAGCTAATAAATTTGAAAATTTTATTCTCACAATATATACTCCATACTCTAACAATAAGTTGTTTGCATGCCATAGGAAATCGATGAAATTAAGAACGATAGTTTCAGCTGCAGTATCACGTGTAAACTTCGGTGAATAAATCATTCCATTATCAGCCGATTTTACAGTTAATTTCATTATAGATATATAAGGTGATACATGTAAAGTTAGGTTTTGCATTTCACAATTAATAAAAACTGTGATATTGGAATCGCCCCACAACATGTGTCTTGACCCCAGTTTCATCTTCAAGTTATAATGAAGCGGTATCAGACAGTTCGACGAAAATGCCATTACCATCGCAACGATGTATAATAGAATATTTAATGACAGTTTTAGAAACATCATGTCAATCTTTGTTTCAAATATCTGCAAACACATATTTTAATTAAGACTAGAATAAAGAACAAAAATGGACAACAAGTATAAGTATAAGGAAAATGTAAAACTGTCGACTCCTGTCCGAGGAAAGGGAAACATATCAAAAAATTGCAGCAATCTAAAAAAATATTTAATCCATTTAAACAGTTGTAAACTTTTATGAAAATTTTTTTATATACATTGCGTTTTATATACTTGCATTACATGATGTATCTTAAGTCAATAAATTTATGTTTTCTATTATATTAATTTAATTTTTTCGAAAGTAAAGAACATTGATACGAGTCTTATGTAAAAAACAAAATATAAATTCTTTGGGAAATTTAAATTGTTAAAATTTAAATAATTAAAATTCAATATTTTTGTCATATTTTTCTCCGCATCTCATAATATGGTTTATATTCTAACTTTATATTATATCGACGGAAATAACTTTTTTCTACTTTCTGTAATTATCATATTAAAATTATTTTTGACATATACACATACATTTAAACAATTAATTGTTTTGATGAAATATATTATCATGTCATAATTAAGTGTTAAATTCTTTTACGATTCTTGTTACAAATTTCTGATTCTTAGTTTCAGTTAATTAAAATAGAAGTATATATGTATATATTTTGTTTTGCTAAGCATTATTTGATTAATTATGTGATAAAAACAATATCTGTAATTTTATAAAATTGCTAAGTTTTATATAGCTGTATAATATTCGATTTGACTATAATTTTTTTTCTTAACTGATCTGGTGACTTCAAACTTCGAGATTTAAAGAGATTGCAAAGGTAATTAAAGCGTGAAATAAAAATAATTCTTCGAGATTTATTTATTATATTATCTGTCGATGATATCTCTCGGAGAGACTTTATAAATATATTGATTTCTAAAATTTTGATAGTTTGAAAGTTGACGATGGCGACACTTTTACGTGTATTTGTATATATATAAGTACAATATGTGCATATCTGTTTGAATTATATGTTGTATCAAAGGCTATTTAAAAAGCGACAATACTGATGATGAGAAATATATAAATCATATTTTCTAGAAATTACACGAAAACGCGAAAATTACTTATTAATACTGATTTAAAATTTTGTCTAATAAAACAGAAATACATATTTAAATTGTTAATTACCTATAGTTCCAGCTAATAATCTAAATTGTGTACACTTTTTCTGCTCTGAAATAAAAAAATCTAAACATATTTTATTTCTCGCAAGTTTATGAATGTGTTTTTATATTCTTTTAATGCAATTATATATATTTCTCTCATGCATGGTAATGTATCATGAATTCTCTCGCATATTTTTTAAAAAGAGTTATCTAAATGTCTGTATATTTCATGACTTACCCTGTTTATTGAATCACGACTCGTTATTTTAACCGTGTATCCCTCAATCCTATTCCAAGGATCATCGAAAACTGACGATGTTTCGATATGACAAAATATGAAATACATAGTGTAAATAATTCTTCTCAAGGTTATACTTAACATGCGTCTTATTCGATTGTTACTCGATCGGGAAAGTCAATACATGGTTAAACTCTCGAGAGATACACTTTGATTTTATATTTAAAATAATTTTTCTTGAAAAGCATTCAAGAAATCCAATCAAATGATTACATGTTCATAGAAATTTATTTTTTACACTTTTTCTAATGTTTATACAAAATTATTTTATAGCGATAATTATACTAAATTTTATAAAAAACAAGTACAACATATCACATTTTCTTCTATCTTTATTAGATTATTATTTTATTCTTTTATTTTGCGGATTTTTTTATATTTAACTTTGCTTACACTTTGTTTACATATTTAGAGGCAAGATTTAACAACATTTAATGATATTTTTTTACTTTTTTTCCTTTTTTTCTCGCAGTAAATGTTAGAATTCATAAATGTGTTCAATATAATATGTTCAAAAGTTTACTTTGTTTTTATCTTTTCATATTACTTTCCTTCTTAATAACGATAAGATAAAATTAGTCGTCATTAACATACAAATATTTTATTCATTTATACATTCTAATTTTATTTTATTTATCTCATCTAACCATTAAAAAATTGTAACATAAAAGAGAAATTCGCATCAATATTACTGCACAACGATATACATAATATTTAAGAAATTATAGAAAAATTTTTCAGAAGATACGAAATAAACATAAAATTATATATTTTTAGCACTCGGCATTTTGAAATTATAATTACATAAAATTTTATTATTAAAACTTAATATTTTACAAAAAAATTAAATCAATAAATATATGTATAATATTATAAAAATGCATTAATAACAAAATACTAATTATCATAAACATTAATATAAAATAATAATGCTAATATTAATATTAATTATTACATTTAAAGTAAATATTACTAATAAATAATATATTAATGTTTATATCCCAAATATATATATATATATTTTATATCTTATATTTATTTAATATATTAATATTTAATAGAGTGCTATAAGTATAATCAATATAAAGAAAATTATATACATTTGTGTTTGTGAGTATATAATAAAAATTACATAAATATAATTAACATTTATATTAATACTAAAATTGAATTATATGTGTGTATATATATATATATATATATATGTATATATATATGTATATGTATATCCTATATGAGGCGCATTTTTAATTTTTAAAGTAAGGTCCGGTTTGAAATGAGAAAAGATCTTGACATATAAATTTAATTCATTAGAATCAAAAATTTCTAGCTTACTTTATTGCAATAAATTTTGTGTTCTGCTATCGAACAAGCGAATTCAAACATCGTATTAAAATAATGATTAAAGAGATTAACGTAGGTTCTTAAATGCAGATCCCATTTGAATACTTTTATGCAATACAATCAATAATTAAGATATTGGATTTTCGTGCGTCGTTGATACGTTCATTAAATCCGTATAAACGTCTTAAATAACTGATTTCTGTCAAAAAATATTAATGAAACGTTAATTTGATAATTAAATTTTAAAATAATAATATATTAAGAATATTAAAATAATAATACGTTGTAAAATGATACACTATAATATCTTATTCGCAAATAATATTTTTTTTACAGAAATCAGTTTATAACTGTCAAAAATGTTAATCCAGTTTAAAATATTGTAACATATTATTTAAAACATTACTTTTACTTATGTAATATATATTAACATGAAAATTTAATTAGCAAATAAACGCCTCAAATAGCTGCTTTCTTTAAAAAGTGTTAATTAAGCGTTAATTTGCTAATTTAGTAGTAAAATTATATGTTGAAAAAATTAAAATAGTGAAATGTTGTAAATAATATGTTATAATATCTTATTCTGGATTAATATTTTTTTCCCAGAAATTAGCTGATAACTGTCAAAAATATTAATCGAATTTAAAGTATTATAACTTATTATTTTAAATATATTATTTTTAATTCTGTAACATATATTATTATTATAAATATTTAATCAGCAAATAACCTCTTAAATAGCAGATTTCTGTCAAAAAATATTAATTTGTTAGTTAAATTTCGAAATAATAATATATTAAAAATATTAAGATAATAATATGTTGTAAAATAATAACATATATTTTTTTATTTGATCGCTTTTTTAGTTGAAAATTTTGAAAAATTGCGAAATTTAATTACATTTATATTATTGTTTTTGATACAATCGAATATACTATACTCGTTACATTGTACATTGGGTTTAATCGAAGAAAATATACTATATAGTTATATAGTTTGATTATATAAATCATTATAATCGATCTTGAAATAGAGTTTAATCAAGTAAGAGATAAAAATTCGAAATTTATCGAGATACATAAAGAAACATCATTTCGATTAGTAGTATTTAAATTAAATCATTGTGAAGATTACATGGAACATTGGTCATAGTCGAGAATCGTATGAAAGCCGATCAAGTATAAATATTATATCTACAAGAAAGGAAAATTGTTATGTTAGAAACGTTACAAACGTTATGCGTTTTACTAAAAGTGTTAATGCTAACGAGAATGACCATAACGTTTTCGTCAGGAAATCTAGGGATTCTGTAATTAAAACTGTATAATACAACAACTAAAGAGTTTTAACTTAAAAAAAATGTATATAAACTATATTAATTTTACTTCACACATTCAAAAATCAATGTTATGTAGTCAAATTAAAACTTAAAATTAAATTTAATTCAGACGATATATTAAAATTTTTAAACAATATGTATTATAATATAATTGTTAGATTTAAAAGAAAGAATTTTAAAAATTAATGATTTTGTTGATTTATAATAATTTTATTTTTTGTTATTTAATAAGTTTGTGACACATTTACATAAATTGTATGTAATTTCTAAAACATTTTTATTTCTCTAGATATGTTTAAATTTACTAATTTTTGTTTAAAACTTGCAGAGTAAATTATTTTTTATTTAACGAAATTTATATAGAAAATCAGAATTTTTTAGTTAAAATAATTCGCATGCTCAACGGATAGTATCCGTCGGATACTAAACATCGAAGTGAAAGATTGGTGCAGTTGAACTTCGAATTGGGGACAATTAATCAATCTATCAATAATATGCGCAATAAGCTGTCACTTTTGCTATATGTGAGAATTTATATACACTATTTATCACTTAATATATATATATATTATTTTATGATCATGAAGAAAATGTTAATAAAAATATACATATCATATATACATGTATGTTAAAAAAATATGAACATTATTGAAATTTTCAGTGATAACAAACGCACTTGTGAAAAAGAAAGTCAAGATAAGATATCGTTACTCATTAAAAGAAATTAATTAAATTTAATTTGAAACTAATATAAAAACTGAATTATGCGACAAAATTCCTTTAACAATCAAAGAAAGACAAGCTCCTATGATTTATTTATTAAAAGAAATAGTTGTAAATTCTTATTAGCATTTATTAATAACTCATTCTTGCAAGACTTTCTCTTTAACAAAAGAAAAAATGATATTCAAGAAGATATCTCGATCAAAAACAAAATAAAATAAAATTTTTTTAAATGTGATTGTATAGTTAATGCATTTAAAACATTACAGTTATACAAGTAAATTAATATATGCAAAAACATTTTTTTTTAATAAAAAATTTCTTACTTTAAAGTTTTAAATAAACATGAATGCCATAATGAGATAAGTTGGAATCGTTTTTCAAAAAGTCATTAGATTCTTCTCTAAGATAACATCTATGCAACTAGCAAATTTACGGAGTATGGAATTCTCTACCACTTTCTAATAAAGCATTGACTTGGCCTAATTAAAAAGCGTTTGTCATTTTCGTGCTATGATACTGAATTAATATGATAATATATAAAACTTTAATCTCTAAAATGATATACTTTTTATTTATCATTCGGTAAATTCTTTAAAGCTAATTTACGAATCGCAAGTTATATCTTTCTCTTACGTATTAAGATTTCTCATTGTGACAGATCACGATGGATCTGCATTCGAGCAGTCATACAACTTCTAGTAAATATATAGTTTATTACGTATCTTTGAAAAATGAATCATGAAATGACAATGATAAGTTCACATACAGATATATATATATATATATATATATATATATATATATATATATAAACGTATAGTACAGACAGTATAATTTCAAATATCCCATAGATGTAAAACTCATCGTTTCTTCTTAACATACATATATACAAACAATTAATTATTTGCCGGCTATATAATATTCATTGAAGCGTCGGATTCAGTAATGCGTCTTCTGTGTCGCTTCTTAGAGCTATAATATTATTCAGACAAAGTTTAAAGTTTGGTCTATCATTCGCTTCACTCCAGCAACGCTGCATTAGTTGGTATAACGAGAATGGACAGTTGAGTGGCATCTGCAATCTGCCTCCCGTGCATACATAATCCATCACTTCGAGATAAGTTTTGATAGAATAAGGTTGCTCATCTAACGATGTAATCTCCCACATTAGTACTCCAAATGACCAAACATCGCTCTGAGAAGTAAATATTCCGTTCATTAGGGATTCCGGTGCCATCAAGCGAAAAGGAAGCAGACCTCCTCCTTCCTAAAATATAATTTTAAAAACGTTAAATTTTCTATTCTAAATATCCATTTTTGCAATAAGTATTCTTAAGCAAAAACCGTTTACTAATATTTTCCATTATACATTATACATATACAGGGTGTCCCATTTTAATCTCCCCAGGCAAACATCTCGAAAAATATGGAAGATACGAAAAAATGTTTCAGACAAAAGTTGTAGGACTTGAAGGGGGACAGATGATGAAAATATGGATTTGACCTTGAATGACCTATTGAAAGTCAGGTCAAGGTCATCGTTGTTTTCTTAAATAGAACCCCCTATTTTTTATTGCATATTCTTGTAGGCCTTGTTGAGACGTTTTTAAAACACTACCTATTGATGTCTCTTACGCAAGCCGTTTCTAAGATACGAAGTTTCAAATTTGACATATCATCGGCATTTGCATTATCCAATGTACACCGTGGGGAGGTTGTTCATTCAAATTGTGTATGTGTGCGTGTGTGTGCTTCTTTAGTAAAACTTTTATCTCTCTTTCTCTACCATTTTCTTATTCTTTCCCTTACATTAAAATAACCAGAAGAAAAATAATTAGAGAAAAGTTTTACTACAGAAGCACACAAACACACACATACACACAAAGTCTCCTTTTTAGGGCCACTTGATGTACAAATTTGACTGAACAACCTCCCCGCGGTGTACATTGGATAATGCAAATGCCGGTGATATGCCAACTTTGAAGCTTCGTATCTTGGGAACGGCTTGTGCAAGAGACATCAATAGGTAGTGTTTTGAAAATGTCTCGGCAAGGGCTACAAGAATATGCAATAAAAAATAGGGGGTTACATTTAAGAAAACATCGATGATCTTGACCTGATCTTCAATAGGTCACTCAAGGTCAAATCCACATTTTCATCATCTGTCCCCCTTCAAGTTCTACCACTTTTGTCTGAAACATTTTTCTGTATCTTCGATATTTTTCGAGATGTTTACCTTGGGAAATTAAAATGGGACACCCTGTATATTGGAGAAATACATATAAAAATATATGCATAGTCTTCATTTTTCTTAAATTCTATTTGACTTACAGATAAAATATATAATAATATAAAAAGTCGCTACAATAAAAAAATACTTTGAAAAAGTTTCATCTTTCTTAATTAATTATATCTACCTGGCGATAATAGTCATTTCTGTAAATATCTCTAGCAAGTCCGAAATCACCGATTTTGACGATACGATTCTCACGATCTCTCGCAGACACTAAACAATTTCGGCACGCGAGATCTCTATGCACAAAGCGCAGCTCTTCTAAATAGCAACAGCCTCGCGCAACATCTTCGCACATAGCGAGCAAGTCTTGTAGACGCAGAGCGTGTAAATCAGAAGGTTGTAATATTTGACACTCTCTCAAATATGTTTGCAGATCAGTTTCCATTAATTCCAACACGAGTAATGGAGAATCCCCGTCTAAGCAGATAGCTAGTAATCTTAACACATGTTCGTGTCTAAAGTGACTCATAAGCTTAGCCTCTTGCAAGAATTTCTTTTTTTCTTCCACGGAAGCACCCTTTTTTAACATTTTTATGGCAACGAATGTCTCTGATCCCGGTTCTTCTAAATCCTTGACATTCCCTTGATACACCTGCAAAATATTGAAAATTAATGTAACTTTTATTAAACAAGAAAAGATAATTTAATTTTATATAACATTATACATATATATTTTAATATATTTTAAATAATTCAACGAAAAAATATTAAGTGCACATGTATGTCTCATAAAAATTAATGTATTACTAATTCTTTTAAAAAGTTGATTTATATATCCGAAAAAATTGTATTCTCATCTTAAGTATATGCCACTTATCTTTATAATATCTTCCACTAAAATAGGCGCCAAAAGGATCCTCTTAATTTAGGAGGAAAATTCTCTAAAGAGATATTCTTAACATGCAAGAATATATACTTAATGAGATGTTTTTCTATCCGTGTATTATTAAAATTATTAATCGATATAACAAAAAACAGTCTTACAAATGGACATTTGTTACTTATTACATGTATATTTAAATGTTACACATATAATTAAATATTTTTTATGTATTTGACATAGTTATACACATTTTTGCTTATTAAGTTATTATTTTTAATATTAATTGTAAACTTATAAATTTAAATAATATTTTATTAATTTTTATCTTACATTTATTATTAATTTATTATATTTATTTATTGAGGCGCTGAAATTGCAAAAAAAATAAGAATATATTCTCAATTTAATATAAAAGATGGAAATATTCTTATTCATTAAGAATATCTATTAAGAGGACTTATTAACGCATTTCAAGAAAACAATTTTTTTTGGTGTATAATTTACTAAGAAATGTGTATTTTTCATTTCTACATCTAAATATTAATGACTTAAAATATGACGTTACGAAAATTTTACCATTCCGAATGCGCCACTTCCAAGGTGTTTTGTTAGTGTGATTTGCTCACGTTTGATTTTAGTCAGCATAAATTTATTTGGATTATATTGCAACGCAGGACTGTATAGCGCATTATACTGAAAGTTTCCGATAAGTACCTCATGTAGAATCCTAGTCAAAACTTGCTCGTTATCTTCTTTGCGTTGTCGGTATACTGTTATAAAGTTATAATATATTTAAATAATATTATGCAGTGCAAATTTTGCTCTTATAACAAATAAGTTAATGTTTTTTTGAAAAATCTCTCCACTTATTACATTAATCATAATTTGTAATTTAAAAAATGTGTATCAAATATACTTACAACAATAAATAAGATAGCAGATGCAGGTTACAATAACGGTAACAGCAAGGCTTAACATCAATGTTAGATTATATTGCGTAGCTCGAATTATCAAATCGTCACCTTTGTTACATAAAAATATAGTTTTAATTTTTTTGTCTAATTTGAATATTTCTACTTACAATTTTATCATTAAAAATATTTCATTCTTAAAATTATGTAATTCATTTATATGTATGTAAAATAAACAGATCATATTAAAATATCTACATATTATCATATTTGCTTACCAAGTGTTTCAAAAATAAATCTTTCATCAGATGGCCATGTAAAGTTCTCGTACTCAGGATATGTCAGTATCAAACGAAACTTGTATAAAGTTGCCGGTAGCAAGTTTTTTATATAATACATTACTGTCTCATCATTATTCGTCTCAAAACTATCTGCGATTTGCCACTTTTGCATCACATTATTTTTGTATTCCAGTACATAATGGATCGTCAGATTAACGCTAGGAATCCACGAAATATTCATATTGTTTTTGTTAACTCCGCTCAAAGTTATATTGTTCGGTTCCGAGTACGTGTACACAGTTTTGCTCAAACTGTCATTATATAAATTGCTGTAGTTAGCTGGATACACACGTACATATACAAAGTATTTCTGTTCTGGCAGCAACGGTTGGATTATTGTAAAAAGTTTGTTGTCTACTTTATTATTATAAATGGTTCTTCTATCGGTTGCGTGACGATCACCAAGTTATTTGATTCGCAATATATTCTATAAGTTACTGTCGCACAATTCAGTTTCGTGGATGGAATCCAATAAACTTTCGCTATAGTTGGCGTCAGAACCTGAACGTTCACATTTTCTGGTGCATTGAGTTTGCTTTCGTTAGTTCTTAGTATGACTTCCGAGCTGAATTGCAGGTTCGTCGATAATTGATCAGAGTAAAAATTGCTCACAGCTAGCTTCAGCTTGTATTTTGTAAACGGTGTTAAATTCTGAATTTCATAATGCCGCTCGTATGTCGGCATATAGAATTCATCAAACTTGTTATTAAGGTTATTATTCAAACAGCTTACGTAGATGATATATTTAGGAGTTGGTATGTTGTTTTTGCATTTGTGCTTGCGAGTCGATTCTGTTGTATTAAATTTCAAAACAATACTTTTCGCTGTTATCTTTATTATTGTAATATTATAAATTTTTTCATCAGATATAAGGCATTCCTTCCGAGGATATGGTTTAAGGAGGATGATTTAGTAGCCGATATTATGGGAGAAAAGTCATTCGTGCTTTTTATTATTTTCACGTGTTTAGATGCGTTTTTTTCACTGTTGACAAGTGCATAATTCTCCTTTAAAATATAAATATGAGAACTGAGATTATTTTCATTAAGTTTAATTATATAAATGTTTGTTTCATCAATTATAAAATATGGCAGAAACTCCGTGCCAATTGCAGCGATTGAAATTGAATTACATTTATTTATTTTAATGTTCGCCACAAATAATTCCTGTTCATCTAGCCAGTATATTATTGGCTCCTCTGTATTTGTGATGTCAAGCTTTATATTATATAAGAATTTTGACAATGATAGTTTGTATGGACACCAGTTCATATCGGATTTTAAAAAAGATTGCACATTTCTTCCGTCAAGATCCGATTTCATTATTTCATACTGTAAATATGAATTTGCATCTAACGTTTCGATCCAGTATAAAAATCTGGAAAATATATATATTATTATATATGTGTATTATAAAACATAATTTTAAACGTGAAGTAAAAAAAATAATAAGCTTAAGTTATTACAATTTTATGATAATTAATGGTTTTATGATTCTTTATATCTTTATTACAAAATCATATTATATTATTGCAAAATTAGAAAATAATATAAATTCTTAAGTGAAAGACACAAAAGTGTTTATTTTTTCAAGTGAATAAAAGTTAACGTACCCCACAGACGGTTGTATAGTAAAATAAAAATTATTTTCTCTGCTCAAGATCTTATCATATTTGACTATGCCATTTTGCCACATTGTTAAGTCCAGCTTTATAATGGATTCCGCTGACAATGAGATGTCATATTCCATCCAATATAGATTTCTTCCTATCCAATCGATGCAGAGAGAGTATGCATATTTTCTTAATCTAGTTATTTTTGTAATATTATTTTTATTCATATCCCCTATCATTAAATCTTGTATACGCCCATGCTCATTATCGGTCTTGTTGATCCAATAAATTTTATGTTCTGCTACAGAATAAGCCACTTCTATTACATTAACATTGCTATTAAAGGTAAAGAGATTGACGTAGGTTCTTGAATCCAGATCCCATATTGCAATGGTATTATTCACTCTAATCAATAATTGAGGTATCGGATTTTCGTGCGTCGTTGATACGTTCATTAAATTCGTATAAGGACCAGCACCAGCTTTAGTATGCGCTCGTACTCGAAAATAGTACGTTGTATTAGGTTTTAGATTATACTCTGTGCACTCCATTGTAGTTAAAATAGTTTTGTCGTCAAAGATTTGAATCTTTTTTAGGTTCTCGATGAACCAACATTGCACTGTATATCCTTGTATCACTTTGTTTTTAAGTGTAGGTTGATTCGACCTGTTAGATAACATTTAGCCTTTCCATATTTTATAATTTTTTAACAGAATTAATATTTTAATTGTATATGTTTATGTTATATTCTAAAGAAAAAAAGGATATAGATTGAAAACTTTGATTCTTCACCTGAATGTCACAGAAATGTTGATTTTTTCATTTAGAAATCCATTAAACTCTACGAATGCTCTTGGCTCGCTCGGGATTTTTCCTAGAGCTTTTAAGATGGTACATATTTATATGTATGTTAAAGTTGATTATCTCGGTAAATTAAAAAAAAAAAGTTTAACGTGCAACGAAAATAAAGAAAGAAGAAAAAAAATTAATGATTTAAATCAAACAAGAAAAATAATGAAATTGATAGTGTTATCTAAATTTTGCTTTATTTTACATACAGTGTATACATTGTTTCTCTTTTCGACAGAATGCATTTTATATTTTCCTTGTTATTAGAAAATGGTTTAATATTTTTTTTTATATAATTTTTACTCTCTCTTGAATTTACATTTTGCTTACAACTTGTAATATTTTGTTAATTTTTTATTAACGTTTTATATATTCATTGCATCTTACCAATAGATTCTGGGTTCATGGACATATTTGGATATGTAACTTCATCTACTTCATTGACTTCACTTCTTATAGTCACGCTTTCAGAATAATTCTGATCCGGCTGGAAATTTTGTAAAATGAGATGATTGTTGTTTTCGGGCATTGGAATATCCGTAATAAAATATAACATATAGAAAAAATAAGTTAGACCGCTAAACCAGAAATTCCACGGTATCATTAATGATAAATAAAATAGTATATATAAAAATATATATAAATAAGATTACCATAAGAAATGACATCGTATGTCAAAATAAATAAAATAAGCATAAAATTTCTTGTTTTTTAATAATTTTAGCTTGATACTTTATAATGCCATTTCTCATTTATAATGTGTTAAATATTATGTAATTTTATTTCTAAAATATTTATTCTTTTTATTTTTCATTATATTTTCGTGCGAAATATCAAACATGATTCTTATATTAAAAAGAAACTCACGCAGAATAGGCAGAATAAGGATTATTTAATAAGATTTCATAATTGTTTCTTTTTTAATAAATGTTATATGAAAATGTTACATTCTTCGATTCTTTAAGCGATTTTGCTGATAGTTATAGTTCATGATTTAGTTTTTTTGCGATTGTTAGTTAACTTTTTAAAATAAGCGAGTTTACTTTGTAATAATCCGTCAGTTAGGATTAAAATTTCAATAATAACGTTAGTATTTCAAGAATAAAAATGTTTAAAATATTCCCATTTATGTGTATGTGTGTGATTATAGAAACTATATAAATTTTTGTGCTTAAGATTTTGTCGAAATACTTTTTAATCTTTTAATGCACAAAAATTCTGGAAAACAGGATACCAAAAACTTTCGATTGACATTACCACGATATATAAGAATATGTGCATATTCTACTTCTAATTATTTAAATGGATATCTATATTCATATGGTTATATAAATGGATATTCTATGAATAATATATATATACATTTATAAATTTTTATTAGTTAGATTGGAATAGATTGCTGTTACGTATGTTGTTCATTTAACTATTGGCCGTATAAAGTTAATTGATACAATTTGAATTTTATTATACCAATATAGTCGACATTCCTTTATATGTATATAGCACAAATGCAACTATCCTTGACACGTCAAAATGACGCTGACTCTTTGAATTAATTTAGTTTAATAAAAATTTATTTACAAAAGTCTTATTATATTATTAAATAATTATAAATATTTAATAAAGTAAATAAGATATTTTTGCAAATTGATGAAAAATCACATAAAACGCAATTCAAGTGTTACATATATATGTATGTATGTAAGTATGTATCAAAATAGTTAAAAATTAACAGAAAATCTTATTAATATTAATAATTATTAATCTTAAAAATAGCAATAGAAACACAAACATAATACAGTCAAATTTTAATATTTCTGCTTAATTAAGTTTAACCTTGTACTATTTTATACATTCATTTAAAAACAAAATAAAATTTTCAAGCTTTATTCATCCTTTCTCATTGCATTATATTTTTTAGTCTTTTGTACAGTTTTATTTTATTATACAGTATGTAATATTATTATATTACACGTTTTAGTTACTCAAATAAACTGCACTATTACTTGTAATAACATTTAATTGTTTTTTAATGAAACAAAAAAAATCTATTACCTGCGTGAAAAGGTTGTCCGGAACGGTATGATTCTTTGTCAAAATTGCGATAGCTGCTTTCACCAGCATTAAACTTTTCAATAAAACGCATAATCTCATCTTAAACATAATAATATCTTCCTTTGGTGAATGTTGGCGCTCAATTTTTAATCACCAGTATTGTATTTCTTTTATTCTATGGATGATTCAGATTTGATCTAATCGACTCGATACTTTATTATGTGCTCGATGAATTCTTTAGAATCTAGTTTGCGAATCGCGTTATTGTCTTCCAATATTACATTTTAATATCTTTTTATGATTAATCACAATATTCTAGTAAATAGTAATTTTTATAATTTTTCAATGGGAACCAATAACAAAAATAAATACGAAGCGACACGTATTCACTTGATTCTATCGAAAATAATAATATATCTTTGTTGTAATTTCTTTTAATATTTCGTAAAAAGATAATCAATAAAAATATAATCGAACAATTTATAAGCAATCCGAAAATTATAGAATTATAAATTTTCTGTCACTTTCACCGCTATTCAAGCATAAAATATTATCCACGTTAATATTTGTCATATTTTTTGTTTCACTAAAATATAGAAAATTATGATTACTTTTTTTATGCATATTATATACAACGCTTTTAGGATCCACTATATGTGCATATTGTTGTGTGACGTTTATATGACAGTATTTGAATCAATTGACGCGCAACGTTGTCTTTTTTCGTGGCAATCACAATCGTAACTGACTTCGCAGACTAGACTGATCTGATCATGCTTTATTTGCTGCGCTTTGTTTATGATTCATTTCTCACTGCATGATCGACGATACTTACAATCAGTGTTACTCCAACAGTTACTTATTCCAACACAGAGAATTTTTTCTTATAATTTACTTTGAAAATCATGGTAATCGTGAGACAATATGGTATGGAAAGAATTTGAAAAATATGCTTGATTAATTTTACTTTACTTTTAGTAAAATTAATCAAACATATTTTATATTTTAATGTAATAGATATTATTATTTTATATTGTGATAAATATTAATCAGAGAAAATATAATATAATTATTCGTGGAAACTGTTCGCAGAGAGTTTTAATTTTTTAATTGCACTGCTTTACATTTAAAATTAAAAAATGTTTATATTTACAATCTTCGTGAAAAAAGTAAAAGAAGTGCATAATGTATACCCTATTTAAAATTTACTCACATATATCATAGACCATTCTTTAAACGAAACAGTAATTCATTAAGTGATTTTTTTAAATACATGCAAATGATAAAATGCTCTTATAATTAATGGTCAAATGTTTAAATTAAAAATGCTGACAAATATTGTCCCAAAGTATAATTAATGCAATAAATAATTGGCAAGTTGTGTTTGCTTGTAGGTATTCTATTTATGTCGATCTATAGTAGCTTCATTCTCTAAATATGATTGCAAGATAATTAATTTATGAAAACATATACTATTAAGAAATAAGTTTACTACATCAAAAGCATAAAAATAATATCTATATTATCCATAATAAATCTAGGAATTTTTACACTCCAAGAAAGCAAGTTTATTAAAATACTTTATAATTATAATTTAATATTTTATAATTACATAATTTATAAATAAAATAATTAATTAATAATAATTATAAATAATATATTATTTGTTTTTTTATTCTATCGTTTTTATCGATCACTCATAGTCGAGAGTTTCGTAAAAATCGATCGAATACCATAGAAGAAAATTATTATGTTAGAAACATTAAAAATATTATGTGCTTTACTAAAAGTATTGATGCTACTTTAACAATTTTATAGAAAATGAAGACTCATTAATATTAAAAATCTTTATTTTTAAATATAAAAGTTTCAAAAACATATTTGGGCTACGTTTTAATATACGTATACGGCCACATTTATAATTATAAAAGCATAATTTTATACTACATAACATCTATTTATAAATGTGGCAATTTTAAATGTAATATTAACAAACTTTATACATACATCTTTTTTTTGTATCAAGTTTTTTGCTTATGCAGTTTTTATTTAAGTAAATTTTTTTAACGTCTTTTTTGTACAGTTTTACAATTATACAAATTAACATTTGTAAAAACATTTAATTTTCTTTAATAACAATATCTTATACTTGACTAAAGTTTAGATCCGAACACAGCGGAGCTGCAATATACCTTGGATCCTTCGAGAATGTACGTGACAGCTTATTATATAACATCCTAATTTAATTTTCGTTTATATGCAAATAGAATTAACATTTAATTAAATAATTTATCTTAATTTTTATTAATATTATAGTACTTTTAGTTATATATTATACGTACATGTGTCACGCTATAATAAGATAAATTGGAATCGTTTTTCAAAGAGTCGTTTGAATCTTCTCTGAGGTAACACATAATCATTTTCTAATAAAGCATTGACTAGCCCTTACATAATTAAAAAGCACTCGTTATTTTCGCGCCATGTATATTGAATTAATAAGACAAAAATTAAAACATTAATATCCAATAAATTAAATCTTTATATATATCTTTATATAAATCTTTATATATATTCGGTAATTTGTTTAAAGCTAATCTACGAATCGCAAGTTATTATCTTTCACTCTTACATATTTCCTTTTGTAACAGATCACGATGCACATGATCAAGTTATAAAACTTCTAATAAATATATTATAGTTTATTACGTTCTTTTTTTTAAATAATACTATGAAATAACAATGTGCAATTCACGTATAATACAGACATCTATTCTCAAATAGATGTGCAAAAACTCGTTTCTTCTTCATATGCACATGTACAAATAATTAATTAACTGTGTTGACTAGATAATATTTATTGCATGCAATTTGATGTCTTCTATATCGCTTCTCACACGTAAACCTCGGAGAACATTAGACGCAATTTTTTCAAATTTATTACAGTTATTTCTCATATCAAAATATGAAGAAATCTGTCATTGTTTATAGCTTAAAATTGATTTTTTCATTTCTTTTTAAATTTTTTTTATTTTGCGCAAATACACGAATTTACATATGTTTAAATTGTTTCTAATTTTTTAAGATAATAAATCTATCTAATATCTATATAGATTAAACGTAGTTAAAACGCGATATTAAAATTTAAACCTAATATGTATTTATTTTTTGTGATGTTCAAAATTGTTATATATAAGAATAAAAAATTGTAACATTAATGAGTCCGTTTACTCAATGTTACATTGATAAACACATACATATATATATGACACTTTGATTTATTTATTCATGAATATTCTGTAATTTTTTATACATATTTTTTCTCTGTAAATATCTATTTATATTTATAAATTTTTGTATAAATCTTACAGAGAAAAAGGCAAATTATTTTTTATTTAATACAATATTAAAAAATCAAAATTTTAGAGTTAAAATAAATTGTAACAAAACAATTACTAAGTACCGAAGTAAAAGATCAATACAATGAATCTTCGAATTGGCTCAATCAATCTGAATCAATAAATCAATAAATATGCGCAACAGCTATCACTCGCTATATGTGCGAATTTATATACTATTTATCACTTAATGTATATGTATACTTTAATATACACACATATTAGGTACATATTTTCTCTCACGGGATACAAAGTTTATGATATCGTGCTCTTCAAAATTTGTTTGCGTTAAAAATATAACAATAGAAAAAGAAATTTAACAAGATATTTACACACAGGCACACACACGTGCGCGCACGCACACAGAAAGTTATAAAATTTCTATGACTAGGAAGAAAATAATAATAAAAACATTTATTGTTGAAATATAAACATTGTTAAAACTGTGAGTGATAATAAACGCATTTATAAATAAAGAATTATTTTATTATTTTTCAGTATTAGTAAACGAAATATATGGTAAAGTTTAAAATTTTTCTTATGCAAATGTGTTAATAGTAATATAGAACATTATACATATATTATATAATTATAAAGTATTGTAAGCGAATTATTGACTTTAAAAATTAACATCTCATTTTTTATTAAAGATAATGCAAACCATTACATGTAATATTTATTTTGAAATATTTTCAAGCGATCCAACGAGATAGATCACACTTACAAGCTATACAATGTATATCAATAGAACATTTTAAATCAACTTCTAGATCAAGGATTACTACATGTCACCAAACAACGAATCTGTGTCCAAGATTATTCTGAAAACGTGACTGTAAATAATGAAATCGGAAAGAATTTATCGGTAAGAAAGTTTATTAAGTATTTAATACACTATACATTAATTCATCTTCATGTTTCTAGTTGTGTATTATAAATTTAAAATAAAAATTATAGAATATCGAGAATGGATATTAAAAAAACAAAAAATTTTATAGTAATTTTATCTATCTTCATATGTCATTTCCAAAAGTATCGAAAATAATCACCAATTTGAACTGATACTTCTTGATAGATAAAACTTGATCTCTTTTCATATTTTAATGTCAAATGGTGAAACGAATTATGCTAAAACTATCCCGAGTAAAAATTTAGATTTACGCTACTTTAACACTTTTATATAGAAAATAAAAATTAAATTAATATTAAAAATCATTATTTTTAAATATAAAAATTTCAAAAATATATACATATATTATATTATGGTTACGTTTTAATATATGTATACGGCCATATTTATTATTATAAAAGCATAATTTTATACTACATAACATCTATTTTTACATGTGGTAATTTTAAATGTAATATTAACAAACTTTATACATCTTTTTTATATCAGCTTTTAATATCGAGCTTATATAATGTCAAGCTCTTTGATTATGCAATTTAAATTATTTAAGTAAATTTATATAACATCAAATTTTTTGTTTATAGTTTTACAGTTATACATGTAAATTAACATATGTAAAAATATTTAATTTTTTATAATAAAGAAATCTTTTACTCGAGTGAAACTTACAACCATATACAGTAGAGTACTTTTTCTGGAAACTGAACAGAACAGTAATATATCCTAAATTCTACGAGAAGTACGTGATTATTCGTTAGTACTTTTAGTTAAACATGCAATGCCATAATGCAATAAATTAGAACCATTTTTCAAAAAGTCATTTATATCCTCTCTGAGATAACACCTATTGTAGGTCACTGGCGAATTTACGAAGCAAGGCAACAATTCTCCCACTTTCTAATAAAACATTGACTAGCCTTTACATAATTAAAGAGCACTCGTAATTTTTGCGCTATGATACTGAATAAATACAATAATTAAAATATTAATGTCCAATATTAGATGTTTTTTGTATATCATTCGATAAATTCTTTAAAGCTAATCAACGAATCGCAAAATACTATCTCTTTCACTCTTACATATTAAGATTTCCTTTTGAAATAGATCACGATGCATCTGCATTCGATCAAGTTATAAAACATCTAGTAAACATATAGTTTATTACGTTTCTTTGAAAAAAAGATTATAAAATGACAATGACCAATTTACTTACAAACATATATAGAGATGTCTAATACAGACATATTTTCAAATATTTCAAATAAATGTGCAAAAATTCGTTTCTCTTTAATATACACATGTTCAAATAATTAATTAATTGTGCCGGCTAAATAATATTCAAATTGGATGCAATTTTGCGCCTTTTATGTCGCTTCTTAGATCTATAATATTGTTCAGACAAATTTTAAAATTTGGTCTGGCATTCGCTACGCCCCAGCAACGCTGCATCAATAGATATAACAAGGATGGACAGTCGAGAGACATCTGCAACCTGCCTCCCTCGCGTACGTAATTCATCACTTCGAGATTAGATTTTGTAGAGTAAGGTTGCTCACCTAACGATGTAATCTCCCACATTAGTACTCCAAATGACCAAACATCGCTATAAGAAGTAAATATTCCGTCCACTAAAGATTCCTGTGCCATCCAACGAACAGGAAGCAGACCTTCTCCTTCCTAAAATAAAATTTTAACAAAGATAAATCTCCTATTCTAATTATCCATTTTTGCAGTAAGTATTCTTAAGCAAAAAACTAATATTTTGCATTATACATTTGTTCACTAATATTTTGCATTATACATTATATACATATATATTGGAGAAATATATATAAATATATATACATGGTCTTCATTTTTCTTAATTTCTACACTGCAAAAACAAGTGTGTTACTTTTACACATTTTAAGAGTGTTATTCTGTAGACACTTTTTACACGTTTCATCGTGTGTAAAATAAGAACACACGTGTGCTGTATGTATGCATCTATGCGTGTTGTTTTTACACGTTTTACGCGTGTTCGTGTTGAATAATTGCCGCCAAAATTGTAGGGGTGTTATCTGGGGGGGTTCTTATATATATATATATATATATATATATATATATATATACACATAATGCAACATTTTGCGCGTTACTTCTACAGCCGTCGAACACCCCTAAAATTGTTTTACAGCGGGATTTCTAATTTTTTTGATTCATTTTTCGTATGAATTTGTGGATCGTGTGATTTTTAATGTCGGTTCCAAGTATCTTATGGTCAATAAGACCCATTACATTAACGTACGCCAATGGATACGCTGTGTCCCAAATATAATATGTAGCCAGCAACCCCATGACGGTTTTGGCAACCGTAGGATTAATTTATTTATATGTTTATATTAAATTTTTATTTCTTTTATACGAATTTAAACACAAAATACAAACTTTTAATACTGATCTGATCAATTATTAATGATTTTATAAATTATAATATTTTGTTATACATATATTTGCATAGAGTTGTGTTTACATATATATATTTTAGTTAGGTAGCATGTTATATAGATAGGTCTATATATTAGTTAGCTTATATATTATACATTTTTATTACATGGTTATAATAGTCACCCATTACAGAGTTAGTCATTATATATTTTCTTTAGTTCTTTGTATTTTTTTTCAATTAATTTTTTTTACACACTTATAAATGTGTTTCTTTTTCCCGTGTTAGTTTCGCTCGTGCGTTATTATCAACGTGTGTTGTACCGTACAATATGTATAACATAGTACTTTCTGTAATATATCAACAAGCTTTAAGTGTGTTTGAATTAACGTGTTGTTAACGAGTTGTAATCGAGAAGTGTGTATAACACCTAACCATATTAAAACTACACATTTACGTGTATTGTAAAACGAATATTCCATTCAAAGTGTGTAGTATCAACACAGCAGCCGTTCAGTACACGTGAGCAAAGTGTGTTATGTCTTATTTCTACACACGTTGAACACACATCGAACACGCCCATTTTTTGCAGTGTATTTGACTTAAAAATATAATATAATCATATAAAGACGCAACAATAGAAAAATACTTTCAAAAAGTTACATCTTTTTTAATTAATTATATCTACCTTGCGATAATAGTCATCCCTGCAAATATCTCTAGCAAGTCCAAAATCACCGATTTTGACGATACGATTCTCACGATCTCTCGCAGACACTAAACAATTTCGGCACGCGAGATCTCTATGCACAAAGCGCAGCTTTTCTAAATAGCAACAGCCGCGCGCAACATCTTCGCACATAGCGAGCAAATCATGAAGACGCAGAGCGTGTAAATCAGAAGGTTGTAATATTTGACACTCTCTCAAATATGTTTGCAGATCAGTTTCCATTAATTCCAACACGAGTAATGGAGAATCCCCGTCTAAGCAGATAGCTAGTAATCTTAACACATGTTCGTGTCTAAAGTGACTCATAAGCTTAGCCTCTTGCAAGAAATTCTTTTTTTCTTCCACGGAAGCACCCTTTCTTAACATTTTTATGGCAACGAATGTCTCTGATCCCGGTTCTTCTAAATCCTTGACATTCCCTTGATACACCTGCAAATTATTGAAAATTAATGTAACTTTTATTAAATAAGAAAAGATAATTTAATTTTATATAACATTATACATATATATTTTAATTTATTTTAAATAATTCAACTAAAAAATATTAAGTGCACATGTATGTCTCATAAAAATTAATGTATTACTAATTCTTTTAAAAAGTTGATTTATATATCCGAAAAAATTGTATTCTCATCTTAAGTATATGCCTCTTATCTTTATAATATCTTCCACTAAAATAGGCGCCTAAAGGATCCTCTTAATTTAGGAGGAAAATTCTCTAAAGAAATATTCTTAACATGCAAGAATATATACTTAATGAGATGTTTTTCTATCCGTGTATTATTAAAATTATTAATCGATATAACAAAAAACAGACTTACAAATGGACATTTGTTACTTATTACATGTATATTTAAATGTTACACATATAATTAAATATTTTTTATGTATTTGACATAGTTAAATACATATTTTTGCTTATTATGTTATTATTTTTAATATTAATTGTAAACTTATAAATTTAAATAATATTTTATTAATTTTTATCTTAAATTTATTATTAATTTATTATATTTATTTAATGCGGCGCTGAAATTGCAAAAAAAATAAGAATATATTCTCAATTTAATATAAAAGATGGAAATATTCTTATTCATTAAGAATATTTATTAAGAGGACTTATTAACGCATTTCAAGAAAACAATTTTTTTGGTGTATAATTTACTAAGAAATGTGTATTTTTCATTTCTACATCTAAATATTAATGACTTAAAATATGACGTTACGAAAATTTTACCATTCCGAATGCGCCCCTTCCAAGGTGTTTTGTTAGTGTGATTTGCTCACGTTTGATTTTAGTCAGCATAAATTTATTTGGATTAAATTGCAACGCAGGACTGTATAGCGCATTGAGCTGAACGTTACCGATAGGTACCTCATGTAGAATCCTAGTCAAAGCCTGCTCGTTATCTTCTTTGCGTTGTCGGTATACTATTATAAGTTATGATATATTTAAATAATATTATGCATTGCAAATTTAAAATTTTGCTCTTTTAACAAGTTAACTTTTCTTTAGAAAATCTCTATACTTACTACATTAATCATAATTTGTAATTTAAAAAATGTGTATCAAATACTTACAACAATAAATAAAGTAGCAGATGCAGATTACAATAACGATAGCAACAAGGCTTAACATCAATGTTAGATTATATTGCGTAGATCGAATTATCGAATCATCACCTTTGTTACATAAAAATATAGTTTTAATTTTCTTGTCTTATTTGAATATTTCTACTTATAATTTTATCATTAAAAATATTTAATTCTTAAAATTCTGTAATACATTTATATGCATATCAAATAAACAGATCATATTAAAATATCTACATATTATCATATTTGCTTACCAAGTGTTTGAAAAATAAATCTTTCATCAGATGGCCATGTAAAGTTCTCGTACTCAGGATATGTCAGTATCAAACGAAACTTGTATAAAGTTGCCGGTAGCAAGTTTTCTATATAATACGTTACTGTCTTATTATTCGTCTCAAAATTATCTGCGATTTGCCACTTTTGAATCGCATCCTTTTTGTATTCCAGTATGTAATGTATCGTCAGATTAACGCTAGGAATCCACGAAATATTCATATTGTTTATGCTAACTTCGCTCAAAGTTATATTGTTCGGTTCCGAGTACGTGTACACGGTTGTGCTCAAACTGTCATTATAGAGATTGGTGTAGTTGGCTGGATACACACGTACATATACTAAGTATTTCTGTTCTGGCAACAACGATTGGATTATTGTAAAAAATTTGTTGTTTACTTTATTATTAATAAATGGCTTTTCTATCGGTTGCGTACTATTCACCGAGTTAATTGTTTCCCAATATACTCTATAAGTTACTGTCGCACAATTCAGTTTCGTGGGTAGCATCCAATAAACTGCCGCTATAGTCGGCGTCAGAACTTGAACGTTCACATTTTCTGGTGCATTGAGTTTGCTTTCGTTAGTTCTTAGTATGACTTCCGATCGGAATTGCAGGTCCATCGATAATTGATCAGAGTAAAAATTGCTCACAGCTAGCTTCAGCTTGTATTTTGTAAACGGTGTTAAATTCTGAATATCATAATATTGCTCGTATGTCTGTATATAGAATTCATCCAACTTGTTATGAAGATTATTATTCAAACAGCTTACGTAGATGATATATTTAATAGTAGGTATGTTGTTTTTGCATTTGTGCTTGCGATTTGGTTTTGTAAAGTTTAAAACAATACTGTGCGCTGTTATTTTTACTATTGTAATATTATAATTCTTTTCATCAGGCATAAGGCATTCCGTCCGAGGATATGGTTGTAAGGAGGATGATTTACCAAACGATATTAGGGGCTTAAAGTAATCCGTGCTGTTTATTATTTGCACGTGTTTAGATGCGTTTTCTTCACTGTCGACAAGTGCATACTTCTTTTTTAAAAAATAAATATGAGAAATGTGTTCATTTGCATTAAGTTTAATTATATAAATGTTTGTTTCATCAATTATAAAATATCCCAGAAACTCCGTGCCAATTTCAGCGATTGAAATTGAATTGCATTTATTTATTTTAATGTTCGCCACACATAATCCGTGTTCATCTGGCCAGTATATTATTGGCTCCTCTGTATTTGTGATGTCAAGGTTTAATTGAAAATGCAATCCTAACAATGATAGATTGTATGGACAAAAGGTCATATCGGATTTTAAAAAAGATTGCACATTTCTTCCGTCAAGATCCGATTTCATTATTACATACTGTAAATATGAATTTGCATATAACGATTCGATCCAGTATAAAAATCTGGAAAATATATATATTATTATATATGTGTATTATAAAACATAATTTTAAACGTGAAGTTAAAAAAATTATAAACTTAAGATCTTACAATTTTATGATAATTAATAATTTTATGATTCTTTATATTTATTACAAAATTATAGTGAATTACTGCAAAATTTGAAAATAATATAGATTCTTAACTGAAAGACACATTAGTGTTAATTTCTTTAGTGAATAAAAGTTAGCATACCCTATAGATGGCTGTATAGTTAAATAAGGAAGAATGTTCTCGCTGCTCAAGATCTTATCATATTTGACTATGCCATTTTGCCACATTGTTAAGTCCAGCTTTATAATGGATTTCGCTGACAATGAGATGTCATATTCCATCCAATATAGATTTCTTCCTATCCAATCGATGCAGAGATTGCTTATATATTCTTTGAAACTAGTTATTTTTGTAATATTATTTTTATTTATATCCCCTATCATTAACTCATACTTATTACTAATCGACTGGATCCAATAAATTTTATGTTCTGCTACAGAATAAGCGACACCTATTATATATTTCACTTTGCTATTAAGGGTAAGGAGATTGACGTAGGTTCTTGAATCCATATCCCATATTGCAATAGCCTTATTCACTGTAATCAATAATTGAGGTATCGGATTTTCGTGCGTCGTAGATACGTTCATTAAATCTGTATAAGGACCAGCACCAGCTTTAGTATGCGCTCGTACTCGAAAATAGTACGTTGTATTAGGTTTTAGATTATACTCTGTGCACTCCATTGTAGTTAAAATAGTTTTGTCGTCAAAGATTTGAATCTTTTTTAGGTTCTCGATGAACCAACATTGCACTGTATATCCTTGTATTGCTTTGTTTGCTAATTCAAGTTGGTTCCATCTGTAAGACAAATTTTAGCCTTTTCATATTTAATAATTTTTTATCAGAATTAATATTTTTATTGTATATGTCTATGTTAAATTTTAGAGAAAAAAAGGATATAGACTGAAAACTTAGATTCATCACCTGAATGTCACAGAAATGTTGAATTTTTCATTTAGAAATCCATTGAACTCTACAAATGCTCTTGGCTCGCTCGGCATTATTCCTAGAGATTTTAAGATGGTACATATTTATATGTATGTTGAAGTTGATTTTCTCGGTAAATTAAAATAAAAAATAATAATTTTACGTGCAATAAAAATAAAGAAAATAGAGAAAACTAAACATATATTACAAAATTAACATAGCAAGTTTTTAAAATAATGAAATAACATAAAACACTTGTGTATTTGTGTGTGTATGTGTTTCAAGACTTGTGTTAGAAAAGTAATTGCTAAGTTATAATCAAAAAAACCTCCAATAAAGTGCTAAACCTTTTTCTAAAATTTCCTATTGATTCATAAATCAAAGGTACATTATTTGCGACTGATTTAAAACAAACAAGAATAATAATGAAATTGATGGTGTTATCTAAATTTTGCTTTATTTTACATAGAGTGTATACATTTTCTCTCTTTTCGACAGAATGAATTTTATATTATCCTTGTTATTAGAATATTAGGAAATGGTTTGATAATTTTTTTAATTAAATTTTTACTCTTTTTTGAACTTACATTATACTTACAACTTGTAAATTTTTTGTTAATTTTTTATTAACGTTCTATATATTTATTGCATCTTACCAAAAGATTCTGGGTTCATGGACATATTTGCAAATGTAGCTTCATGGAGTTCATCGACTTTATTTTTTATAGTTACGCTATCAGAAAAATTCTGATCCGGCTGGAGATTTTGTAAAATGAGATGATTGTTGTTTTCGGTCTCTGAAATATCCTTAATAAAATATAACATATAACAAAAATTAGTAATGCAGCTAAGTCAGTAATTCCACGGTATTTTTAATGATAAATAAAATAGTATATATAGACATATATATGAACAAGTTTACCATAAATAATAACATATATGTCGAAATAACTAAAAGGAGCATAAAATTTTTTGTTTTGTAATAATATTTGCTAGATATTATTATTTATAATTCCATTCCTCATTTATAATGTGTTAAATATTATGTAATTTCATTTCTATAATATTTATTCTTATTATTCAACATAGTTTCTTGCGAAATATCAAACATGATTCTTATATTAAAAAAAAGAAAACTCACGCAGAATAGGCAGAATAAGAATTATTTAATAAGAATTCATAATTGTTTCTTTTTTAATAAATAATATATGAAAATGTTACTCGCTTCGATTCCTGAAGCGATTTTGCTGATAATTATAGCTAATGATTTAGTTTTTTTGCGATTGTTAGTTAACTTTTTAAAATAAGCGTGTTTACTTTTTAATAATCCGTCCGTTATTATTAAAATTTTAATAATAATGTTTGTATTTCAAGAATCAAAATGTTTAAAATATTCTCTTTTATATGTGTTTGTGTGTGATTATAGAAATTATATAAATTTTTGTACTTAAAATCTTGTCGAAATTCTTTTTGATTATGGTTTTATCTTTTAACCCAAACAAATTCTGGAAAACCTGATACCAAAAAGTTTCGATTGACTTTACCACGATATATAAGAATATATATGGCTATATAAATGGATATACTATGAATATTATATACATACATCAATAAATTTAAACACGGGTAGCTGGTTATTGCTGTTACGTAAATTGTCCATTTAACTATTGGCCCTATAATGTTAACTGATACAATTTGAATTTTATTATACCAATATAGTCGACATTTCTTTATATGTATATAGGACAAATGCAACTATCCTTGATACATCAAAATGACGCTGACACTTTGAATTAATTTAGTTAAATAAGAATTAATTTACAAGTCTTATTATATCATTAAATAATTATAATTATTTAATAAAGTAAATTAGTTTTTATTACAAATTGATGAAAAATCACATGAAACTCAATTCAAGTGTCATATATATATATATATATATATATGTTTATGTGTGTGTGTATGTATGAATGTATGTATCAAAATAGTGAAAAATTAACAGAACATCTCATTAATATTAATAATTATTATTCTTAAAAATAGAAATAGAAACACAAACATAATACAGTCAAATTTTAATATTTCGTCTTAATTAAGTTTAACTTTGTACTATATTATACATCCATTTAAAAACAAAATAAAATTGTCAAGCTTTATTCATCCTTTCTCATTGCATTATATTTTTTAGTATTTTGTATAGTTTTATTTTATTATACAATTTGTAATATTATATTATATTACACTTGAGTTTGAGTTACTCAAATAAACTGCACAATTACTTGTAATAACATTTAATTGTTTTTTAATGAAGCAAAAAAAATTTCTTACTTGCGTAAAAAGATTGTCCAGGACGGTATGATTCTTTGTAACAATCGCGGTAGCTGCTTTCACCAGCATTAAACTTTTCAATAAAACGCATAATCTCATCTTAAACATAATAATCACTTCCTTCGGTGAATGTTGGCGCTCAATTTTTAGTCACCAGGAATGTTTTCCTTTTTATTCTATGGATAATTCAGATTTGATCTAATCGATTCGATACTTTATTATGAATCGATGAATTCTTTAGAATCTAGTTTGCGAATCGCGTTACTGTCTTCCAATATTACATTTTAATATATCTTTTTATAATCAATCACAATATATATATCTTAGATCATTTGAAGGAATTTTTAGTAAATAGTAATTTTTATAATTTTTCGTTGGGAACCAATAACAATACGAAGCAACACATATTCACTTGATTGTATCAAAGATATTAATAAATCTTTTTTCTAATTTCTTTTAATATTTCGTAAAAAGATAATCAATAAAAAGATAATTGAACAATTTATAAGCAATCCAAAAATTATAGAATTTTAGATTTTCTATCACTTTCACCGCTATTCAAGCATAAAAATATTATCCACATTGAGATATTTGTCATTTCTTGTTTCACTAAAAATATAAAAAATTATGATTACTTTTTCTATGCATATTGTATACTGTATACTATGCATGTTTTTAGAATCCACTATTTGTGCATATTGATGTGTGATGTTTATATGACAGTATATTATTTGAATCAAATAACGCGCATCATTGTCTTTTCTCGTGGCAATCGCAATCGTAACTGACTCAGCAGACTAGACCGATCTGATCATGCTTTATTTGCTGTCCTCTGTTTATGATTCATTTCTATCTGCTTGATCGATGATACTTGATTGTTTCTTCCAACAGTTTTCACGAATAATTATATTGTATATATATATATATACATATATATGTGTGTGTGTATTGTATATCCTATATGAAACGCATTTTTAAAGTAAGATCCGGTTTGAAATAAGAAAAGATCTTGACATATAAATTTAATTCATTATAATCAAAAATTTCTAGCTTACTTTATTGCAATAAATTTTGTGTTCTGCTATCGAACAAGCGAATTCAAACATCGTATTAATATAATGATTAAAGAGATTAACGTAGGTTCTTAAATGCAGATCCCATTTGAATACTTTTATGCAATACAATCAATAATTAAGGTACTGGATTTTCGTGCGTCGTTGATACGTTCATTAAATCCGTATAAACATCTTAAGTAGCTGATTTCTGTCAAAAAATATTAATAAAGCGGTGATTTGTTAGTTAAATTTTGAAATAATAATATATTAAAAATATTAAGATAATAATATGTTGTAAAATAATAATATATATTCTTTTTCATTCGATCGCTTTTCTACTTGAAAATTTTAAAAAATTGCGAAATTTAATTACGCTTATATTATTGTTTTTGATACAATCGAATATACTACACTCGTTACATTGTACATTGGGTTTAATCGAAGAAAATGTACTATATAGTTTTAATTATATAAATCATTATAATCGATCTTGAAAAAGTTTTATCAAGTAAGAGAAAACTCAAAATTTATCAAGATACATGGAGGGGGGAACATCAATTCGATTAGTGTTATTTAAATCATTGTGAAGATTACATAGAACATTGCACTGCAAAAACAAGTGTGTTACTTTTACACATTTTAAGCGTGTTATTCTGTAGACACTTTTTACACGTTTCATCGTGTGTAAAATAAGAACACACGTGTGTTGAATGTATGCATTTATGCGTGTTGTTTTTACACGTTTTACGCGTATTCGTTGCATTATGTGTATACGATGTACATGATGCAACATTTTGCACGTTACTTCTACGGCCGTCGAACACCCCTAAAATTGTTTTACAGCGGGATTTCTAATTTTTTTGATTCATTTTTCGTATGGATTTTCCGTAGGATTAATTTATTTATATGTTTATATTAAATTTTTATTTCTTTTATACGAATTTAAACACAAAATACAAACTTTTAATACTGATCTGATCAATTATTAATGATTTTATAAATTATAATATTTTGTTATACATATATTTGTATAGAGTTGTGTTTACATATATATATTTTAGTTAGGTAGCATGTTATATAGATAGGTCTATATATTAGTTAGCTTATATATTATACATTTTTATTACATGGTTAGTCACCCATTACAGAGTTAGTCATTATATATTTTCTTTAGTTCTTTGTATTTTTTTTCAATTAATTTTTTTACACACTTATAAATGTGTTTCTTTTTTCCGTGTTAGTTTCGCTCGTGCGTTATTATCAACGTGTGTTGTACCGTACGATATGTGTAACATAGTACTTTCTGTATTATATCAACACGCTTTAAGTGTGTTTGAATTAACGTGTTGTTAACGAGTTGTAATCGAGAACACTGCAAAAAATGGCCGTGTTCGATGTGTGTTCAACGTGTGTAGAAATAAGACATAACACACTTTGCTCACGTGTACTGAACGGCTGTTGTGTTGATACTACACACTTTGAATAGAATAATACGTGTACAATACACGTAAATGTGTAGTTTTAATATGGTTAGGTGTTATACACACTTCTCGATTACAACTCGTTAACAACACGTTAATTCAAACACACTTAAAGCGTGTTGATATAATGCAGAAAGTACTATGTTACACATATCGTACGGTACAACACACGTTGATAATAAAGCACGAGCGAAACTAACACGGAAAAAAGAAACACATTTATAAGTGTGTAAAAAAATTAATTGAAAAAAAATACAAAGAACTAAAGAAAATATATAATGACTAACTCTGTAATGGGTGACTAACCATGTAATAAAAATGTATAATATATAAGCTAACTAATATATAGACCTATCTATATAACATGCTACCTAACTAAAATATATATATGTAAACACAACTCTATACAAATATATGTATAACAAAATATTATAATTTATAAAATCATTAATAATTGATCAGATCAGTATTAAAAGTTTGTATTTTGTGTTTAAATTCGTATAAAAGAAATAAAAATTTAATATAAACATATAAATAAATTAATCCTACGGAAAATCCATACGAAAAATGAATCAAAAAAATTAGAAATCCCGCTGTAAAACAATTTTAGGGGTGTTCGACGGTCGTAGAAGTAACGTGCAAAATGTTGCATCATGTACATCGTATACACATAATGCAACGAATACGCGTAAAACGTGTAAAAACAACACGCATAGATGCATACATTCAACACACGTGTGTTCTTATTTTACACACGATGAAACGTGTAAAAAGTGTCTACAGAATAACACGCTTAAAATGTGTAAAAGTAACACACTTGTTTTTGCAGTGAAGTGTGTATAACACCTAACCATATTAAAACTACACATTTACGTGTATTGTACACGTATTATTCTATTCAAAGTGTGTAGTATCAACACAGCAGCCGTTCAGTACACGTGAGAAAAGTGTGTTATGTGTTATTTCTACACACGTTGAACACACATCGAACACGCCCATTTTTTGCAGTGTGGTCATAGTCGAGAATCGTATGAAAGCCGATCGAGTATAAAAATATCTACAAGAAGAGAAAATTGTTATGTTAAAAACGTTACAAACGTTATGTGTTTTACTAAACTGTTAATGCTAACAAAAATGACCATAATGTTTTCGTCAGGAAATCTAGGGATTCTGGAGGATCTTTGAAGTTTCGGTCCAAGAAGTTACGAAGAAAAGTATTAACGTGTACTCGAATTTATATACTTTACGCAAATTAAAGGTTTTTTTCATGAAGAAAATTGAATGTTACATATTGCAGATAATACACTATTTGTGTAATTATAAAACTTTATAATACGTAAAATAAAAGAAAGTTTAAAAAAAAAAATGTATATAAACTTTATTAATTTTACGTCACACATTCAAAAATCAATGTTATGTAATCAAATTAAAACGTAAAATTAAATTTAATTCAGACGATATATTAAAATTTTTAAACAATATGTATTATTACACAGTTGGAAAATGTGTTTTCTTGTTAAAAACGGTCCCCGTTAAAATTTTTGTGTTAAATATTTAACACATTCATGTGTTAATTTAACATATTGCTGTTATGTTAATTGGACTGAAATGTTAAATTATTAAAACAACTAAAAAAAGTGTAAAAATAACACAATGTATATCTATTTTTTATTTTAAACAATAAATATGTTCCGTATTATTAGTGACAAGATTTATCTGTTAAAATTTACAGAAAAAAATGTTGATTTTACTTCATTATATAAATGGGGGTGATAAAATGTAAAATTAACAATTTTTTTAGTTAATTTTTACAATAAAACTATATTAATATTACACAAAATTTATTTTAAGTTTATTTGAAGTTTGCATTTATTTTATGTTAAAATATTAACACAATATTCGTACCACCATTTAACATATCCGTATTATGTTAAATTAACACAAAAATTTCTGTGTACCGTTTGGGACAGGTGATATTTGTTAAATTTAACAAAAATTTTTCAACTGTGTATAATATAATTGTTAGATTTAAAAGAAAGAATTTAAAAAATTAATGATTTCGTTGATTTCATTTTTTTTTTGTTACTTAATAAGTTTGTGACACATTTAGATAAATTGTTTTAATTTCTAAAACATTTTTATTTCTCTAGATATGTTTAAAATTACTAATTTTTATTTAAAACTTGCAGAGTAAATTATTTTTTATTTAACGATATTTATATAGAAAATCAGAAAATTTGAGTTAAAGTAATTCGCATGCTCAACAGCTACTAAACATCGAAGTGAAAGATTGGTGCAGTTGAACTTCGAATTGGGGACAATTAATCAATCTATGAATAATATGCGCAATAAGCTGTCACTTTTGCTATATGTGAGAATTTATATACACTATTTATCACTTAATATATATATATATATATATATATATATATATATATATATATAAATATGTATATATGATATATGATATATATGTATGTACATATTTTTATCAGACATAAATCAAAAGTTTATAGCATTGTGCTCTCCAGAAAATTCGTTTGCATTAAAAAATATTTCATAAGATGTTTTTAAATACAGGAATTTATAAAATTTTTATGATCATGAAGAAAATAATAATAAAAATATATATACCATATATATATATATATGTAAAATATAAACATTATTGAAATTTTTGTAATAACAAACGCACTCGTGAAAAAGAAAGTCAAGTTAAGATAGAGTTAATTATTAGAAGAAATTAATTAATTAATTTGAAACTAATATAAAAACTGAATTATGAGACAAAATTCCTTCAACAATCGAAGAAAGTCAAGCTTCCATTCCCATGATTTATTTACTAAGAGAAGTAGTTCTTACTTAGAGAAAAAATAGAAAAAAAAATTTTTTACTTGTTTTAAGTTTTTAATAAACATGCAATGCCATAATGAGATAAGTTGGAATCGTTTTTCAAGAAGTCATTTGATTCTTCTCTGAGATAACATCTATGCAACTAGCGAATTTACGGAGTACGGAATTCTCTACCACTTTCTAATAAAGCATTGACTTGGCCTAATTAAAAAGCGTTTGTCATTTTCGTGCTATGATACTGAATTAATATGATAATAAATAAAACTTTAATCTCTAAAATGATATACTTTTTATTTATCATTCGGTAGATTCTTTAAAGCTAATTTACGAATCGCAAGTTAAATTTTTCTCTTACGTATTAAGATTTTCCTTTGTGACAGATCAGGCTGCATCTACATTCGAGCAGTTATACAACTTCTAGTAAATATATAGTTTATTACGCATCTTTGAAAAATAAATATAAATTATGAAATGACAATAACCAATTCACATACAGATATATAGATATATATATATATATATATATATATATCTGTATGTGAATTGGTTATTGTCATTTCATAATTTATATTTATTTTTCAAAGATGCGTAATAAACTATATATTTACTAGAAGTTGTATAACTGCTCGAATGTAGATGCAGCCTGATCTGTCACAAAGGAAAATCTTAATACGTAAGAGAAAAATTTAACTTGCGATTCGTAAATTAGCTTTAAAGAATCTACCGAATGATAAATAAAAAGTATATATATATATATATATAAACGTATAATACAGTATAATTATAAATATCTCATAGATGTAAAACTCATCGTTTCTTCTTAAAATACACATATACAAACAATTAATTAATTGCCGGCTATATAATATTCATTGATGCGTCGGATTCAATATTGCGTCTTCTGTGTGGCTTCTTAAAGCTATAATATTGTTCAGACAAAATTTAAAGTTTGGTCTGTCATTTGATGCACACCAGCAATGCTGCAATAGTTGGTATAACAAGGATGGACAGTTGAGAGGCATCCGCAATCTGCCTCCCGTGCGTACATAATCCATCACTTCGAGATTAGTTCTGGTAGAGTAAGGTTGCTCACCTAACGATGTAATCTCCCACATTAGTACTCCAAATGACCAAACATCGCTATAAGAAGTAAATATTCCGTCCACTAAAGATTCCTGTGCCATCCAACGAACAGGAAGCAGATCTTCTCCTTTCTAAAATATAATTTCAATAAAGTTAAATCTTCTATTCTAATTATCAATTTTTTCAATAAGTATTCTTAAGCAAAAAACGTTTACTAATATTTTGCATTATACATTATATACATAAATGAATATTGGAGAAATATATATGAAAATATATAAATAGAGTTAATTTTTCTTAAATTCAATTTGACTTAAAGATATACAATAATATTATAAAGACGCAACAATAGAAAAATACTTCCAAATAGTTTTATCTTTTTTAATTTATTATATCTACCTTGCGGTAATAGTCATCCCTGTAAATATCTCTGGCAAGTCCGAAATCACCGATTTTGACGATACGATTCTCGCGATCTCTCGCAGACACTAAGCAATTTCGGCACGCGAGATCTCTATGCACAAAACGCAGCTCTTCCAAATAACAACAGCCTCGCGCAACATCTTCGCAAATGGCGAGCAAGTCATGTAGACGCAAAGCGTGTAAATCAGAAGGTTGGAATATTCGACACTCTCTCAAATATTGTTGCAGATCACTTTCCATTAATTCCAACACGAGTAATGGAAAATCCTCGTCTAAGCAGACAGCTAACAGTCTTAACACATTTTTATGTCTAAAGTGATTCATAAGCTTAGCCTCTTGCAAGAATTTCTTTTTTTCTTCCATGGAAGCACACTTTCCCAACATTTTTATGGCAACGGATGTCTCTGATTTCGGTTTTTCTAAATCCTTGACGTTCACCTGCGAAATTTTGAAAATGAATGTAACTTATATTTAAAAAAAAAAGATAATTTAAATTCATATAACATTAAACATATATATTTCGTTTTATTTCAAGTAATTCAACGAAATAGAATAAAATGCATATGCATGTCTAATAAAAATTATTGTATTACTATCTCTTTTAAAAAGTTGATTTATATAACTTTTACAAAGAAATGTGTATTTCTCATTTCTATATCTAAACATTAATGGCTTAAAATATGACGTTACAAAAATTTTACCATTCCGAATGCGCCGCTGCCAATGATTTTCGTTATTGTGATTTGCTCACGTTTGATTTTAGTCAGCATACATTTATTTGGATTAAATTGCAACGCTGGACTGTATAGCGCATTGAGCTGAACGTTTCCGATAGGCACCTCATGTTGAATCCTAGTCAAAACCTGCTCGTTACCTTCTTTGCGTTGTCGGTATACTATTATAAAGTTATAATATATTTTAATAATATTATGCATTGCAAATTTTAAATATTGCTCTTTTAACAAGTTAACTTTTTTTTAGAAAATCTCTCTACTTACTACATTAATCATAATTTGTAATTTAAAAAATGTGTATCAAATACTTACAACAATAAATAAGATAGCAGATGCAGGTTACAATAACGATAGCAGCAAGGCTTAACATCAATGTTAGATTATATTGTGTAGCTCGAATTATCAAATCATCACCTTTGTTACATAAAAATATAGTTTTAATTTTCTTGTCTTATTTGAATATTTCTACTTATAATTTTATCATTAAAAATATTTAATTCTTAAAATTCTGTAATACATTTATATGCATGTCAAATAAACAGATCATATTAAAATATCTACATATTATCATATTTGCTTACCAAGAGTTTGAAAAATAAATCTTTCATCAGATGGCCATATAAAGTTCTCGTATTCAGGATATGTCAGTATCAAACGAAACTTGTATAAAGTTGCCGGTAGCAAGTTTTCTATATAATACATTACTGTCTCATCATTATTCTTCTCAAAACTATCTGCGATTTGCCACTTTTGCATCACATCATTTTTGTATTCCAGTACGTAATGGACCTTCAAATTAACGCTAGGAATCCACGAAATATTCATATTGTTTATGCTAACTCCGCTCAAAGTAATATTGTTCGGTTGCGAGTACGTGTTCACAGTTTCGCTCAAACTGTCATTATGTATATTGCTGTAGTTGGCTGGATACACACGTACATATACAAAGTATTTCTGTTGTGGCAGCAACGGTTGGATTATTGTAAAAAGTTTGTTGTCTACTTTATTGTTAATAAATGGTTCTTCTATCGGTTGCGTGCTGTTCACCGAGTTAATTGTTTCCCAATATACTTTATAAGTTACTGTCGTACAATTCAGTTTCGTGGGTGGAATCCAATAAACTGCCGCTGTAGTTGGCGTCAGAACCTGAATCGTTACATTTTCCGGTGCATTGAGCTTGCTCACGTTAGTTTTCAATATTACTTCCGAGCTGAATTGCAGGTTCGTCGATAATTGATCAGAGAAAAAATTGCTCACAGCTAGCTTCAGCTTGTATTTTGTAAACGGTGTTAAATTCTGAATATCATAATATTGCTCGTATGTCTGTATATAGAATTCATCGAACTTGTTATTAAAGTTATTATTCAAACAGCTTACGTAGATGATATATTTAGGAGTTGGTATGTTGTTTTTGCATTTGTGCTTGCGAGTCGATTCTGTCGTACTAAATTTCAAAACAATACCTTTCGCTGTTATCTTTATTATTGTAATATTATAAATTTTTTCATCAGGTATAAGGCATTCCGTCCGAGGATATGGTTGTAAGGAGGATGATTTACCAAACGATATTAGGGGATTAAAATAATCCGTGCTGTTTATTATTTGCACGTGTTTAGATGCGTTTTTTTCACTGTCGACAAGTGCATACTTCTTTTTCAAATTATAAAGATAAAAATCTGATGTTTTTAAATTATGTCCTCTTAAATAAATGTTTGTATTATCAGTTATAAAATATCGAGTAAACTGTGCGCCCATTTCAGCAGTTGAAATCAAATTGCATTTATTTATTTTAATGTTCGCCTCAGATAATCCGTGTTTATCTAGCCAGTATAATATTGGCTCCTCTGTATTTGTGATCTCAAATATCATATTATGATAAAATCTTGAAAATAATTTATAGTATGCACAGAAGATCATATTGGTTTCTAAAAAAGGTTGCACATTTTTTCCGTCAAGATCCGATTTCATTATTACATACTGTATATGTGACTCTGCATCAAACATTTCTATCCAGTATAAAAATCTGGAAAATATATATATTATTATATATGTGTATTATAAAACATAATTTTAAACGTGAAGTTAAATAAAATAATAAGCTTAAGTTATAACAATTTTATGATAAGTAATGATTTTATGATTCTTTATATCTTCATTACAAAATCATAGTATATTATTGCAAAATTAGAAAATAATATAAATTCTTAAGTGAAAGACACAAAAGTTTTTATTTTTTCAAGTGAATAAAAGTTAACGTACCCCATAGACGGTTGTACAGTAAAATGAAAATAATTTTCACTGCTCAAAATTTTATAATATTTGATTATGCCATTTTGCCACATTGTTAAGTCCAGCTTTATAATGGATGTCGCTGACAATGAGATGTCAAATTCCATCCAATATAGATTTCTTCCTATCCAATCGATGCAGAGATTGTGGGAATTTTCTTTTAATCTAGTTATTTTCGTAATATTATTTTTATTCATATCCCCTATCATTAAATCTTGTATAAACTCATAATCGGCCTCATGGATCCAATAAATTTTATGTTCTGCTACAGAATAAGTCACTTCTACTGCATTAATATTGCTATTAAAGGTAAAGAGATTGACGTAGGTTCTTGAATCCAGATCCCATATTGAAATGGTATTATTCACTGTAATCAATAATTGAGGTATCGGATTTTCGTGCGTCGTTGATACGTTCATTAAATCCGTATAAGGACCAGCACCAGCTTTAGTATGCGCTCGTACTCGATAATAGTACGTTGTATTAGGTTTTAGATTATGTTCTGTGCATTCCATTGTAGTTAAAATAGTTTTGTCGTCAAAGATTTGAATCTTTTTTAGGTTCTCGATGAACCAACATTGCACTGAATATCCTTGTATCACTTTGTTTTCTTGTTTAGGTTGATTCCACCTGTAAGATAAAATTTAGCCTTTTCATATTTAATAAATTTTTAACAGAATCAATATTTTTATATGTCTATGTTAAATTTTAGAGAAAAAAAGGATATAGACTGTAAACTTTGATTCTTCACCTGAATGTCACAGAAATGTTGAATTTTTCATTTAGAAATCCATTGAACTCTACGAATGCTCTTGGCTCGCTCGGAATTATTCCTAGAGATTTTAAGATAGTACATATTAATATGTTTAAGTTGATTATCTCGGTAAATTAAAAAAAAAAATAATAATATAACGTGCAATGAAAATAAAGAAAAAAGAGAAAAATAAACATATATTTCAAAATTAACATCGCAAGTTTTTAAAATAATGAAATGACATAAAACCTCTGTGTATGTGTGTGTGTGTATGTGTTTCAAGACTTATGTTAGAAAAGTAATTGCTAAGTTATAATCGAAAAACCTTCCAATAAAGTGCCAAACCCTTTTCTAAAATTTCCTATTTCTTCACAAGTCAGTAGTATATTATTTGCGACAGATTTAAAACAAACAAAAAAATAATGAAATTGATGGTGTTATCTAAATTCTGCTTTATTTTACATACAGTTTATACATTTTTTTCTCTCTTTTCGAAAATAAATTTTATATTATCTTTGTTATTAGAAAATAGTTTGATATATTTTTAAATTTAATTTTTACTCTCTTAAATTACATTATACTTACAACTTTTAAATTTTTTGTAAATTTTTTATTAACGTTCTATATATTCATTGCATCTTACCAAAAGATTCTGGGTTCATGGACATATTTGCAAATGTAACTTCATCGACTTCATCGACTTCATTTCTTATAGTCACGCTCTCAGAATAATTCTGATCCGGCTGGAGATTTTGTAAAATGAGATGATTGTTGTTTTCGGGCACTGGAATATCCTGAATAAAATATAACATATAAAAAAAATAAGTAAGGCAACTAGGCCAGAAATTCCACGGTATCTTTAATGATAAATAAAATAGTCGTATATATAAAAATATATATAAATAAGATTTTCATAAAAAATAACATATATATGTCGAAATAACTAAAATGAACATATCATTTTTTGTTTTTAATAATATTAGCTTGATATTTTTATTTATAATTCCATTTCTCATTTATAATGTGTTAAATATTATGTAATTTCATTTTAAAAATATTTATTCCTATTATTTTTCAACATATTTTCTTGCGAAATATCAAACATTATTCTTATATTAAAAAGAACACTGCAAAAACAAGTGTGTTACTTTTACACATTTTAAGCTTGTTATTCTGTAGACACTTTTTACACGTTTCATCGTGTGTAAAATAAGAACACACGTGTGTTGAATGAATGCATCTATGCGTGTTGTTTTTACACGTTTTACGCGTATTCGTTGCATTATGTGTATACGATGTACATGATGCAACATTTTGCACGTTACTTCTACGGCCGTCGAACACCCCTAAAATTGTTTTACAGCGGGATTTCTAATTTTTTTGATTCATTTTTCGTATGGATTTTCTGTAGGATTAATTTATTTATATGTTTATATTAAATTTTTATTTCTTTTATACGAATTTAAACACAAAATACAAACTTTTAATACTGATCTGATCAATTATTAATGATTTTATAAATTATAATATTTTGTTATACATATATTTGTATAGAGTTGTGTTTACATATATATATTTTAGTTAGGTAGCATGTTATATAGATAGGTCTATATATTAGTTAGCTTATATATTATACATTTTTATTACATGGTTAGTCACCCATTACAGAGTTAGTCATTATATATTTTCTTTAGTTCTTTGTATTTTTTTTCAATTAATTTTTTTACACACTTATAAATGTGTTTCTTTTTTCCGTGTTAGTTTCGCTCGTGCGTTATTATCAACGTGTGTTGTACCGTACGATATATGTAACATAGTACTTTCTGTATTATATCAACACGCTTTAAGTGTGTTTGAATTAACGTGTTGTTAACGAGTTGTAATCGAGAAGTGTGTATAACACCTAACCATATTAAAACTACACATTTACGTGTATTGTACACGTATTATTCTATTCAAAGTGTGTAGTATCAACACAGCAGCCGTTCAGTACACGTGAGAAAAGTGTGTTATGTGTTATTTCTACACACGTTGAACACACATCGAATACGGCTATTTTTTGTAGTGAATGTCACGCAGAATAGGCAGAATAAGGATTATTTAATAAGAATTAATAATCGTTTTTTTTTTAATAAATGATATATGAAAATGTTACTCTTTTCGATTCCTGAAGCTATTTTGCTGATAGTTATAGCTAATGATTAGTTTTTTGCAATCGTTAGTTTTAACTTTTCAAAATAAACGAGGTTACTTTTTAATAATCCTTCAGTTATGTTTAAAATTTCAATAATAACGTTTGTATTTCAAGAATAAAAATCTTTAAAATATTCTCTTTTATGTGTATGTGTGTGATTATAAAAATGATATAAATTTTTGTACTTAAAATCTTGTCGAAATTCTTTTTGATTATGGTTATATCTTTTAACCCAAACAAATTCTGGAAAACCCGATACCAAAAACTTTCGATTGACATTGCTACGATATATGAGAATATATATGGCTATATAAATGGATATACTACGAATATTATATACATACATCAATAAATTTAAACGCGGGTAGCTGGTTATTGCTGTTATGTATATTGTTTATTTAACTATTGGCCTTATAAAGTTAATTAATACAATTTGAATTTTATTATACCAATATAGTCGACATTTCTTTATATGTATATAGGACAAATGCAACTATCCTTGATACATCAAAATGACGCTGACACTTTGAATTAATTTAGTTATATAAGAATTAATTTACAAGTCTTATTATATCATTAAATAATTATAATTATTTAATAAAGTAAATTAGTTTTTATTACAAATTGATGAAAAATCACATGAAACACAATTCAAGTGTCATATATATATATATATGTGTGTGTGTGTGTGTGTGTGTGTGTGTGTGTGTATGTGTCTCTGTGTGTGTGTTTATGTATGTATGTATGTATCAAAATAGTGAAAAATTAACAGAACATCTCGTTAATATTAATAATTATTATTCTTAAAAATAGCAATAGAAACACAAACATAATACAGTCAAATTTTAATATTTCGTCTTAATGAAGTTTAACTTTGTACTATATTATACATCCATTTATAAACAAAATAAAATTTTCAAGCTTTATACATCCTTTCTCATTGCATCGTACTTTTTAGTTTCATGTGTAGTTTTATTTTATTATACAATTTGTAATATTATATTATATTACACATATGTGAGTTTGAGTTACTCAAATAAACTGCACAATTACTTGTAATAACATTTAATTGTTTTTTAATAAACAAAAAAATTTCTTAATTGCGTAAAAAGATTGTCCGGGATGATTCTTTGTCAAAGTGGCGATAGCTGATTTCACCATCATAAAACTTTTCAATAAAACGCATAATCTCATCTTAAACATAATAATCTCTTCCTTTGGTGAATGTTGGCGATCAATTTTTAGTCACCAGTATTCTTTTTCTTTTTATTCTATGGATTATTCAGATTTGATCTAATCGACTCGATACTTTATTATGAGCTCGATGAATTCTTTAGAATCTAGTTTGCGAATCGCGTTACTGTCTTCCAATATTACATTTTAATATATCTTTTTATAATCAATCACAATATATATATCTTAGATCATATGAAGGAATTTTTAGTAAATAGTAATTTTTATAATTTTTCGATGGGAACCAATAACAGCACGAAGCAACACGTATTCACTTGATTGTATCGAAGATAATAATATATTTTTGTTGTAATTTCTTTTAATATTTCGTAAAAAGATAATCAATAAAAATGTAAACGAACAATTTATAACCAATCCGAAAATTATAGAATTATAGGTTTTCTGTCACTTTCACCACTATTCTAGCATCAAATATTATCCACGTTGATATTTGTCATATTTTTTGTTTCACTAAAAATATAAAAAATTATGATTACTATTTTTATGCATATTGTATACTATGCATGTTTTTAGAATCCACTATTTGTGCATATTGATGTGTGATGTTTATATGACAGTATATTATTTGAATCAAATAACGCGCAACATTGTCCTTTTTCGTGGCAATCGCAATCGTAACTGACTCCCCAGACTAGACCGATCTGATCATGCTTTATTTGCTGCCCTCTCTTTATGATTCATTTCCCTCAGCTTGATCGATGATACTCAGTGTTTCTTCCAACAGTTACTTATTCCAACAGTTTTCACGAATAATAATATTCTATATATATATATATATATATATATATATATATATATGTATATCCTATATGAGGCGCATTTTTAAAGTAAGATCCGGTTTGAAATAAGAAAAGATCTTGACATATAAATTTAATTCATTATAATCAAAAATTTCTAGCTTACTTTACTGCAATAAATTTTGTGTTCTGCTATCGAACAAGCGAATTCAAACATCGTATTAAAATAATGATTAAAGAGATTAACGTAGGTTCTTAAATGCAGATCCCATTTGAATACTTTTATGCAATACAATCAATAATTAAGGTAATGGATTTTCGTGCGTCGTTGATATGTTCATTAAATCCGTATAAACGTCTTAAATAGCTGATTTCTGTCAAAAAATATTAATGAAACGTTAGTTTGTTAATTAAATGTTAAAATAATAATATATTAAGAATATTAAGATAGTAATATTTTGTAAAATAATAATATATATTTTTTTTCATTCGATCGCTTTTCTACTTGAAAATTTTGAAAAATTGCGAAATTTAATTACGCTTATATTATTGTTTTTGATACAATCGAATATACTACACTCGTTACATTGTACATTGAGTTTAATCGAAGAAAATATACTACAAAATTTTTATAGCTTGATTATATAAATCATTATAATCGATCTTGAAATAGTTTTATCAACTAAGAGTTTTATTAAGTAAGAGAAAACTCAAAATTTATCGAGATACATGGAGGAACATCAATTCGATTAGTGGTATTTAAATCATTGTGAAGATTACATGGAACATTGGTCATAGTCGAGAATCGTATGAAAGCCGATCGAGTATAAAAATATCTACAAGAAGAGAAAATTGTTATGTTAGAAACTTTACAAACATTATGTGTTTTACTAAAACTGTTAACGCAAACGAGAATGACCATAACGTTTTCGTCAAGGAAATCTAGGGATTCTGGAGGATCTTTGAAGCTTCGGTCCAAGAAGTTACGAAGAAAAGTATTCTCGTATACTCTAATTTATATACTTTACACAAATAAAAGATTTTTTTCATGAAGAAAATTGAATGTTATATATTGCAGATAATACACTATTTGTGTAATTAAAACTATATAATACGTAAAACAAAAGAGAGTTTCAATTAAAAAAAATTGTATATAAAGTTTATTAATTTTACATCACACATTCAAAAATCAATGTTATGTAATCAAATTAAAACTTAAAATTAAATTTAATTCAGACGATATATTAAAATTATTAAACAATATGTATTATTATAATATAATTGTTAGATTTAAAAGAAAGAATTTAAAAAATTAATGATTTCATTCATTTCATTTTTTTTTTGTTACTTAATAAGTTTGTGATACATTTACATAAATTGTTTGTAATTTCTAAAACATTTTTATTTCTCTAGATATGTTGAAATTTAGTAATTTTTATTTAAAACTTGCACGGTAATTTATTTTTCATTTAACGAAATTTATATAGAAAATCAGAAAGTTAAAATAATTCGCATGCTCAACGGCTACTAAACATCGAAGTGAAAGATTGGTGCAGTTGAACTTCGAATTGGGGACAATTAATCAATCTATGAATAATATGCGCAATAAGCTGTCACTTTTGCTATATGTGAGAATTTATATACACTATTTATCACTTAATATATATATATATATATATATATATATATGTGTTATATATGTATGTACATATTTTTATCAGTCATAAATCAAAAATTTATAGCATTATGCTATCCAGAAAATTCGTTTGCATTAAAAAATATTTCATAAGATGTTTTTAAATACAGGAATTTATAAAATTTTTATGATCATGAAGAAAATGATAATAAAAATATATATATCTTATATATATGTTAAAATATAAACATTATTGAAATTTTAGTGATAACAAACGCACTCGTGAAAGAGAAAGTCAAGTTAAGATAGAGTTACTTATTAGAAGAAATTAATTAATTAATTTGAAACTAATATAAAAACTGAATAATGAGACAAAATTCTTTCAACAATCGAAGAAAGTCAAGCCATGATTTGTTTACTCCCATGATTTATTTACTAAGAAAAATAGTTTTTACTTAAAGAAAAAATAGAGAAAAAAATGCCTTACCTATTTAAAGTTTTAAATAAACATGCAATGCCATAATGAGATAAGTTGGAATCGTTTTTCAAGAAGTCATTTGATTCTTCTCTGAGATAACATCTATGCAACTAGCGAATTTACGGAGTACCGAATTCTCTACCACTTTCTAATAAAGCATTGACTTGGCCTAATTAAAAAACGTTTGTCATTTTCGTGCTATGATACTGAATTAATATAATAGAAAATAAAACTTTAATCTCCAAATTGATATACTTTTTCTTTATCATTCGGTAAATTCTTTAAAGCTAATTTACGAATCGCAAGTTATATCTTTCTCTTACGTAATAAGATTTCCCTTTGTGACAGATCAGGATGCATCTGCATTCGAGCAGTTATACAACTTCTAGTAAATATATAGTTTATTACGCATCTTTGAAAAATAAATATAAATTATGAAATGACAATGACCAATTCACATACTGATATATATATATATACATATATATATATATATATAATATATATATATATATATAATATATATATGTATATATTATATATATATATATAATACTGACAGTATAATTTCAAATATCTCATAGATGTAAAACTCAACGTTTCTTCTTAACATACACATATACAAACAATTAATTAATTGCCGGCTATATAATAATCATTGATGCGTCGGATCCAGTATTGCGTCTTCTGTGTGGCTTCTTAAAGCTATAATATTGTTCAGACAAAATTTAAAGTTTGGTCTGTCATTTGCTGCACTCCAGCAACGCTGCATTAGTTGGTATGACGAGGATGGACAGTTGAGAGGCATCTGCAATCTGCCTCCCGCGCGTACATAATCCATCACTTCGAAATTAGTTCTGGTAGAGTAAGGTTGTTCACTTAACGATGTAATCTCCCACATTAGTACACCGAATGACCAAACATCGCTATAAGAAGTAAATATTCCGTTCACTAGGGATTCCTGTGCCATCCAACGAACAGGAAGCAGATCTTCTCCTTCCTAAAATATAATTTCAATAAAGTTAAATCTTCTATTCTAATTATCAATTTTTTAAATAAGTATTCTTAAGCAAAAAACGTTTACTAATATTTTGCATTATACATTATATACATATATATTGGAGAAATACATATAAAAATATATGCATAGTCTTCATTTTTCTTAAATTCTATTTGACTTACAGATAAAATATATAATAATATAAAAAGTCGCTACAATAAAAAAATACTTTGAAAAAGTTTCATCTTTTTTAATTAATTATATCTACCTGGCGATAATAGTCATTTCTGTAAATATCTCTAGCAAGTCCGAAATCACCGATTTTGACGATACGATTCTCACGATCTCTCGCAGACACTAAACAATTTCGGCACGCGAGATCTCTATGCACAAAGCGCAGCTCTTCTAAATAGCAACAGCCTCGCGCAACATCTTCGCACATAGCGAGCAAGTCTTGTAGACGCAGAGCGTGTAAATCAGAAGGTTGTAATATTTGACACTCTCTCAAATATGTTTGCAGATCAGTTTCCATTAATTCCAACACGAGTAATGGAGAATCCCCGTCTAAGCAGATAGCTAGTAATCTTAACACATGTTCGTGTCTAAAGTGACTCATAAGCTTAGCCTCTTGCAAGAATTTCTTTTTTTCTTCCACGGAAGCACCCTTTTTTAACATTTTTATGGCAACGGATGTCTCTGATTTCGGTTTTTCTAAATCCTTGACGTTCCCTTTAAACACCTGCGAAATGTTGAAAATTAATGTAACTTATATTAAAAAAAAAAGATAATTTAAATTCATATAACATTAAACATATATATATTTCGTTTTATTTCAAGTAATTCAACGAAATAGAATAAAATGCATATGCATGTCTAATAAAAATTATTGTATTACTATCTCTTTTAAATCGTTTTTACTCAAATAAACTGCACTATTACTTGTAATAACATTTAATTGTTTTTTAATGAAGCGAAAAAAATCTCTTACCTGCGTGAAAAGGTTGTACGGAACGGTATGATTCTTTGTCAAAATTGCGATAGCTGCTTTCACCAGCATTTAACTTTTCAATAAAACGCATAATCTCATCTTAAACATAATAATATCTTTCTTTGGTGAATGTTGGCGCTCAATTTTTAATCACCAGTATTGTATTTTTTTTATTCTATGGATGATTCAGATTTGATCTAATCGACTCGATACTTTATTATGTGCTTGATGGAATTCTTTAGAATCTAGTTTGCGAATCGCGTTATTGTCTTCCAATATTACATTTTAATATATCTTTTTATGATTAATCACAATATTCTAGTAAATAGTAATTTTTATAATTTTTCAATGGGAACCAATAACAAAAATAAATACGAAGCGACACGTATTCACTTGATTCTATCGAAAATAATAATATATCTTTGTTGTAATTTCTTTTAATATTTCGTAAAAAGATAATCAATAAAAATATAATCGAACAATTTATAAGCAATCCGAAAATTATAGAATTATTAATTTTCTGTCACTTTCACCGCTATTTACCCATACGGCACAGGACCTTGCAGCAATATTGCAGCAATATTGCAATCTTCCATATTGCAATGCAATATTGCAGCAACATTATTGAAATATAAATATGGAACGTTGCTGCAATAATGCGATAATGATGTTGCAGCAACATTGTAAAATTATATATATATATAATATTTGAATATTATTAAAAAATATTTTCAAAAAATCAGTTTATTAATTGCATATATGTATAATATAATGTATGTGCAAATTATAATACCTTCATAAAAAAACGTATTATATACAAGTATTTTAAATTATAAAATATTGCCAACAGTCATACATGTAAAAACTTGTTTATTAGTTTTGTAAAAATTGTTACTCAAATTGGCATAATAAACAACTTAAATAGCTTCAACAACAGCATCAGTTCTCGTCCGATCACTGAAGGTTAAGCAGCGTTTGGCACGGTTAATACTTGGATGGGTGGTGACCGCTTGTGAATTATAAAATATTAAAATAAGGAATTATTATCAACTTACACACACACACACATACACACACATACGCGCGCGCGCGCACACACACACACACACACACATATATATGTATATATATATATATAGTTACTATACACGTTTTTGAAATGTTTTTTATTTTATTTTAGTTGGAACAATAAAATATTTGGTTAATCATATATATTAACCAAATTATTTGGAACGGTTTACCAAACTTTTGTTATGTCAACAAAATTGTTTTTTCAGTGTTATTAGGTGTAGATAGGACAATATATTGTTAGAATGTAAAAATACCAATTATTATGTCATTACAAAGCATTATAATATATATATTACATTGCAATATTGCTGCAATATTGTATTGCAATATTGCTGAAAGCGGACATTTTACCGTTGCTGCAATATTGCAGCAATGTTGCAGCAACATTTTGCAACATTTCTGAAATCTTGCAATATTGCAAAGAAATATTTCTGCAATGTTGCTGCAGTATTTTTGTGTCGTAAGGGTAAGCATATAATATTATCCACGTTGATATTTGTCATATTTTTTGTTTCACTAAAATATACAAAATTATGATTACATTTGTATGCATATTATATACTACGCATGCTTTTAGGATCCACTATATGTGCATATTGTTGTGTGACGTTTATATGACAGTATTTGAATCAATTGACGCGCAACGTTGTCTTTTTTCGTGGCAATCACAATCGTAACTGACTTCGCAGACTAGACTGATCTGATCATGCTTTATTTGCTGCGCTTTGTTTATGATTCATTTCTCACTGCATGATCGCCGATACTTACAATCAGTGTTACTCCAACAGTTACTTATTCCAACACAGAGAATATTTTCTTATAATTTACTTTGAAAATCATGGTAATCGTGAGACAATATGGTATGGAAAGAATTTGAAAAATATGCTTGATTAATTTTACTTTACTTTTAGTAAAATTAATCAAACATATTTTATATTTTAATGTAATAGATATTATTATTTTATATTGTGATAAATATTAATCAGAGAAAATATAATATAATTATTCGTGGAAACTGTTCACAGAGAGTTTTAATTTTTTAATTGCACTGCTTTACATTTAAAATTAAAAAATGTTTATATTTACAATCTTCGTGAAAAAAGTAAAAAAAGTGCATACTGTATACCCTATTTAAAATTATATATAGCCTCACATATATCATAGACCATTCTTTAAAGCTTTAAAGGAAACCGTAATTCATTAAGTGATTTTTTAATACATGGAAATGATCATTAAATGCTCTTAATTAATGGTCATATGTTTAAATTAAATGCTTACAAATATTGTCCCGAAGTATAATTAATGCAATAAATAATTGGCAAGTTGTGTTTGCTTGTAGGTATTCTATTCATGTCGATCAATAGTAGCTTTATTCTCTATATAGGATTGCAAGATAAATTAATTTATGCAAACATATACTATTAAGAAGTAAATTTACTACATCGAAAACATAAAAATAATATCTATATTATTCATAATAAATCTAGGAATTTTTACACTCCAATAAAGCATGTTTATTAAAATACTTTATAATTATAATTTAATATTTTATAAATATATAATTTATAAATAATTTTTAAATAATAAATATATAAAATAAATAATTTATAAATAATTATAATATAATTAATTAATAATAATTATAAATATTATATTATTTGTTTTTTTATTCTATCGTTTTTATCGATCACTCATAGTCGAGAATCTCGTAAAAATCGATCGAATACCATAGAAGAAAATTATTATGTTAGAAACATTAAAAATATTATGTGCTTTACTAAAAGTATTCATGCTAATTTAACAATTTTATAGAAAATGAAGACTCATTAATATTAAAAATGTTTATTTTTAAATATAAAAGTTTCAAAAACATATTTGGACTACGTTTTAATATACGTATACGGCCACATTTATAATTATAAAAGCATAATTTTATACTACATAACATCTATTTATAAATGTGGCAATTTTAAATGTAATATTAACAAACTTTATACATCTTTTTTATATCTCAGCTTTTAATATCAAGCTTATATAATGTCAAGCTTTTTGATTATGCAGTTTAAATCATTTAAATAAATTTTTTTAACATCAAATTTTTTGTTTATAGTTTTACAGTTATACATGTAAATTAACATATGTAAAAATATTTAATTTTTTATAATAAAGAAATCTTTTATTGGAGTGAAACTTACAACCATATATAGTAGAGTACTTTTTCTGGAAACTGAACAGAACTGCAATATATCCTAAATTCTACGAGAAGTACGTGATTATTCGTTAGTACTTTTAGTTAAACATGCAATGCCATAATGCAATAAATTAGAACCATTTTTCAAAGAGTCATTTATATCCTCTCTGAGATAACACCTATTGTAGGTCACTGGCGAATTTACGTAGCAAGGCAACAATTCTCCCACTTTCTCATAAAACATTGACTAGCCTTTACATAATTAAAGAGCACTTGTAATTTTCGCGCTATGGTACTGAATAAATGCAATAATTAAAATTTTAATGTCCAATATTAGATGTTTTTTGTATATCATTCGATAAATTCTTTAAAGCTAATCAACGAATCGCAAAATACTATCTCTTTCATTCTTACATATTAAGATTTCCCTTTGTAATAGTTCACGATGCATCTGCATTCGATCAAGTTATAAAACTTCTAGTAAACATATAGTTTATTACGTTTCTTTGAAAAATAAGATTATAAAATGACAATGATCAATTTACTTACAAATATACATAGAGATGTCTAGTACAGACTTATTTTCAAATATTTCAAATAAATGTGCAAAAATTCGTTTTTCTTTAATATACACATGTTCAAATAATTAATTAATTGTGCCGGCTAAATAATATTCATATTGGATGCAATTTTGCGTCTTTTATGTCGCTTCTTAGATCTATAATATTGTTCAGACAAATTTTAAAATTTGGTCTGGCATTTGCTACACCCCAGCAACGTTGCATCAATAGATATAACAAGGATGGACAGTCGAGAGACATCTGCAACCTGCCTCCCTCGCGTACGTAATTCATCACTTCGAGATTAGATTTTGTAGAGTAAGGTTGCTCACCCAATGATGTAATCTCCCACATTAGTACTCCGAATGACCAAACATCGCTCTGAGAAGTAAATATTCCGTTCGCTAGGGATTCCGGTGCCATCCAGCGAACAGGAAGCAGACCTTCTCCTTCCTAAAATAAAATTTTAACAAAGATAAATCTCCTATTCTAATTATCCATTTTTGCAGTAAGTATTCTTAAGCAAAAAATTAATATTTTGCATTATACATTTTGTTAACTAATATTTTGCATTATACATTATATACATATATATTGGAGAAATATATATAAAAATATATACATGGTCTTCATTTTTCTTAAATTCTATTTGACTTAAAGATATAATATAATAATATAAAGACGCTACAATAGAAAAACACTTTCAAAAAGTTTCATCTTTTTTAATTAATTATATCTACCTTGCGATAATAGTCATCCCTGCAAATATCTCTAGCAAGTCCAAAATCACCGATTTTGACGATACGATTCTCACGATCTCTCGCAGACACTAAACAATTTCGGCATGCGAGATCTCTATGCACAAAGCGCAGCTCTTCTAAATAGCAACAGCCGCGCGCAACATCTTCGCACATAGCGAGCAAATCATGAAGACGCAAAGCGTGTAAATCAGAAGGTTGTAATATTCGACACTCTCTCAAATATTTTTGCAGATCAGTTTCCATTAATTCCAACACGAGTAATGGAGAATCATCGTCTAAGCAGACAGCTAGTAATCTTAACACATGTTCGTGTCTAAAGTGACTCATAAGCTTAGCTTCTTGCAAGAATTTCTTTTTATCTTCGACGGAAGCACACCTTTCTAACATTTTTATGGCAACGGATGTCTCTGATCCCGGTTCTTCTAAATCCTTGACATTCCCTTGATACACCTGCGAAATATTGAAAATTAATGTAACTTTTATTAAACAAGAAAAGATAATTTAATTTCTTATAACATTATACAAATATATTTCGTTTTATTTTAAATAATTCAACGAAAATAATGAAGTGCATATGTATGTTTTAAAAATTAATGTATTACTATCTCTTTTAAAATGTTGATTTATATATCCGAAAATATTGTATTCTCATCTTAAGTATATGCCACTTATCTTTATAATATCTTCCACTAAAATAGGCGCCAAAAGGATCCTCTTAATTTAGGAGGAAAATTCTCTAAAGAGATATTCTTAACATGCAAGAATATATACTTGATGAGATGTTTTTTTATCCGTGTATTATTAAAATTATTAATCGATATAACAAAAAACAGTCTTACAAATGGACATATACTTACTTATATAGTTACTTATTACATGTATATTTAAATGTTACACATATAATTGAATATTTTTTATGTATTTGACATAGTTAAATACACATTTTTGCTTATTATGTTATTATTTTTAATATTAATTGTAAACTTATAAATTTATTATAAATTTAAATAATTTTATTTTATTAATTTTTATTTTAAATTTATTATTAATTTATTATATTTATTTATTGCGGCGCTGAAGTTGCAAAAGAAATTAAAAATATATTCTCAATTTAAAAATTGGAAATATTCTTATCTGTTTAGAGGACTTATTAATGCATTTCAAGAAAACAATTTTTTTGGTGTAAGATTTACTAAGAAATGTGCATTTCTTATTTCTGCATCTAAACATTAATGACTTAAAATATGACGTTACCAAAAATTTACCATTCCGAATGCGCCGCTGCCAAGCAGTTTCGTTAGTGTGATTTGCTCACGTTTGATTTTAGTCAGCATAAATTTATTTGGATTATATTGCAACGCAGGACTGTATAGCACATTATGCTGAACGTTTCCGATAAGTACCTCATGTAGAATCCTAGTCAAAACTTGCTCGTTATCTTCTTTGCGTTGTCGGTATACTGTTATAAAGTTATAATATATTTAAATAATATTATGCATTGCAAATTTTAAATTTTGCTCTCTTAATGAACAAGTTAATGTTTTTCTGAAAAATCTCTCCACTTATTACATTAATCATAATTTGTAATAAAAAAATGTGTATAAATATACTTACAACAATAAATAAAGTAGCAGATGCAGATTACAATAACGGTACCAGCAAGGCTTAACATCAATGTTAAATTATATTGGGTAGATCGAATTCTCGAATCGTCACCTTTGTTACATAAAAATATAGTTTTAATTTTCCGGTTTTTTTGAATATTTCTACTTATAATTTTATCATTAAAAATATTTCATATTTAAAATTCTGTAATTCATTTATATGTATGATAATAAACAGATCATATTAAAATATCTACATATTATCATATTTGCTTACCAAGTGTTTGAAAAATAAATCTTTCATCAGATGGCCATGTAAAGTTTTCGTATTCAGGATATGTCAGTATCAAACGAAACTTGTATAAAGTTGCCGGTAGCAAGTTTTCTATATAATACATTACTGTCTCATCATTATTCTTCTCAAAACTATCTGCGATTTGCCACTTTTGCATCACATCATTTTTGTATTCCAGTATGTAATCTATCGTCAGATTAACGCTAGGAATCCACGAAATATTCATATTGTTTATGCTAACTTCGCTCAAAGTTATATTGTTCGGTTCCGAGTACGTGTACACGGTTGTGCTCAAACTGTCATTATAGAGATTGGTGTAGTTGGCTGGATACACACGTACATATACTAAGTATTTCTGTTCTGGCAGCAACGATTGGATTATTGTGAAAAATTTGTTGTCTACTTTATTATTAATAAATGGCTTTTCTATCGGTTGCGTACTGTTCACCGAGTTAATTGTTTCCCAATATACTCTATAAGTTACTGTCGCACAATTCAGTTTCGTGGGTAGCATCCAATAAACTGCCGCTATAGTGGGCGTCAGAACCTGAACGTTCACATTTTCTGGTGCATTGAGTTTGCTTTCGTTAGTTCTTAGTATGACTTCCGATCGGAATTGCAGGTCCATCGATAATTGATCAGAGTAAAAATTGCTCACAGCTAGCTTCAGCTTGTATTTTGTAAACGGTGTTAAATTCTGAATTTTATAATGCCGCTCGTATGTCTGCATATAGAATTCATCGAACTTGTTACTAAGGTTATTATTCAAACAGCTTACGTAGATGATATATTTAGGAGTTGGTATGTTGTTTTTGCATTTGTGCTTGCGAGTCGATTCTGTCGTATTAAATTTCAAAACAATACTGTTCGCTGTTATTTTTATTATTGTAATATTATAAATTTTTTCATCAGATATAAGGCATTCCTTCCGAGGATATGGTTGTAAGGAGGATGATTTACCAAACGATATCATGGGTTTAAAGTAATCCGTGCTTTTTATTATTTGCACGTGTTTAGATGCGTTTTTTTCACTGTCGACAAGTGCATACTTCTTTTTTAAAATATAAAGATAAGAATCTGATATTTTTAAATTATATCCACTTATATAAATGTTTGTTTCATCAATTATAAAATATCCCAGAAACTCCGTGCCAATTTCAGCGATTGAAATTGAATTACATTTATTTATTTTAATGTTCGCCACAAATAATTCGTGTTTATCTAGCCAGTATATTATTGGCTCCTCTGTATTTGTGATGTCAAGCTCTATTTGATAATAAATTTCTAATAATGATAGATTGTATGGACAAAAGGTCATATCGGATTTTAAAAAAGGTTGCACATTTCTTCCGTCAAGATCCGATTTCATTATTACATACTGTATATGTGACTCTGCATCAAACATTTCTATCCAGTATAAAAATCTGGAAAATATATATATTATTATATATGTGTATTATAAAACATAATTTTAAACGTGAAGTTAAATAAAATAATAAGCTTAAGTTATAACAATTTTATGATAATTAATGATTTTATGATTCTTTATATCTTTATTACAAAATCATAGTATATTACTGCAAAATTAGAAAATACTATAAATTCTTAACCGAAAGACACATAAGTGTTAATTTTTTTTAGTGAATAAAAGGTAGCGTACCCTATAGATGGCTGTGTAGTTAAATAAGCAAGCCTTTTCTCTCTGCTCAAGATCTTATCATATTTGACTATGCCATTTTGCCACATTGTTAAGTCCAGCTTTATAATGGATTTCGCTGATAATGAGATGTCATGTTCCATCCAATATAGATTTCTTCCTATCCAATCGATGCAGAGAGAGTTTGCATATTTTTTTAATCTAGTTATTTTCGTAATATTATTTTTATTCATATCCCCTATCATTAAATCTTGTATATCCCCATTCTCCTCTTTGGTCGCCTGGATCCAATAAATTTTATGTTCTGCTACAGAATAAGAAACATCGATTATATACAATTTGCTATTAAAGGTAAAGAGATTGACGTAAGTTCTTGAATCCAGATCCCATATTACAATAGTATTATTTACTGTAATCAATAATTGAGGTATCGGATTTTCGTGCGTCGTTGATACGTTCCTTAAATTCGTATAAGGACCAGCACCAGCTTTAGTATGCGCTCGTACTCGATAATAGTACGTTGTATTAGGTTTTAAATTATGTTCTGTGCATTCCATTGTAGTTAAAGTATTGTCGTCAAAGATTTGAATCTTTTTTAGGTTCTCGATGAACCAACATTGCACTGAATATCCTTGTATCACTTTGTTTTCATGTTTAGGTTGATTCCACCTGTAAGATAAAATTTAGCCTTTTCATATTTAATAAATTTTTAACAGAATCAATATTTATATGTCTATGTTAAATTTGAGAGAAAAAAAGGATATAGACTAAAAACTTTGATTCTTCACCTGAATGTCACAGAAATGTTGATTTTTCCATTTAGAAATCCATTGAACTCTACGAATGCTCTTGGCTCGCTCGGAATTTTTCCTAGAGATTTTGAGGTGGTACATATTAATATGTTTAAGTTGATTATTTTGATAAATAAAAAAAAATAATAATAATTTAACGTGCAATGAAAATATAGAAAAAAGAAAAAAAAACTTATATTACAAAATTAACATAGCAAGTTTTAAAAATAATGAAATGACATACAATCCTTATGAATGTGTGTGTGTATGTATGTGTTTCAAGATTTATGTTAGAAAAGTAATTGCTAAGTTATAAACAAAAAAGCTTCCAATAAAGTGCTAAACACTTTTCTAAAATTTCCTATTTATTCACAAATCAGAAGTATATTATTTGCGACAGATTTAAAACAAACAAGAAAAATAATGAAATTGATGGTGTTATCTAAATTCTGCTTTATTTTACATACAGTGTATACATTTTTTTCTCTCTTTTCGAAAATAAATTTTATAATATCTTTCTTATTAGAAAATAGTTTGATATTTTTTTAAATTTAATTTTTACTCTCTCTTAAATTTACATTATACTTACAACTTTCAAATTTTTTGTAAATTTTTTATTAACGTTCTATATATTCATTGCATCTTACCAATAGATTCAGGGTTCATGGACATATTTGCAAATGTAACTTCATCGTCTTCATCGACTTCATTTCTTATAGTCACGCTATCAGAATAATTCTGATCCGGCTGGAGATTTTGTAAAATGAGATGATTGTTGTTTTCGGGCACTGGAATATCCTTAATGAAACATAACATAAAAATGAAATAAGTAAGGCAGCTAGGCCAGAAATTCCACGGTATCTTTAATGATAAATAAAATAGTAAATATAAAAATATATATAAATAAGATTACCATAAAAAATAACATATATGTCGAAATAACTAAAATGAGCATAAAATTTTTTGTTTTGCAAAAATATAAGCATGATATTTTTATTTATAATTCCATTCCTCATTTATAATGTGTTAAATATTATGTAATTTCATTTCTAAAATATTTATTTCTATTATTTTTCGACATATTTTCTTGCAATATATCAAACATGATTCTTATATTAATAAAAAAGTCACGCAGAATAGGCAGAATAAGGATTATTTAATAAGAATTCATAATTGGTTCCATTTTAACAAATGATATATGAAAATGTTACTCTCTTCGATTCCTGAAGCAATTTTGCTGATAATTAGAGCTAATGATTTAGTCTTTTAGCGATTGTTAGTTAACTTTTTAGAACAAGCGAGTTTACTTTTTAATAATCCGTCAGTTAGGATTAAAATTTCAATAATAACGGTTGTATTTCAAGAATAAAAATGTTTAAAATATTGTCTTTTATGTGTATATATGTGATTATACAAATTATATAAATTTTTGTACTTAAAATTTTTTCGAAATTCTTTTTGATTATTGTTATATCTTTCAACGCAAACAAATTCTAGAAAACAGGATACCATATACTTTCGATTGACATTATCACGTTATATAAGAATAGGTGCATATTCTACATATAACTATTTAAATGGATATCTATATTCATATGGCTATATAAATGGATATACTATGAATGTTATATATATATACATTTTTACTAGTTAGATTGGAATAGATTGCTGTTACGTATATTGTTCATTTAACTATTGGCCCTATAAAGTTAATTGATACAATTTGAATTTTAATATACCAATATAGTCGACATTCCTTTATATGTAAATAGCACAAATGTAACTATCCTTGACACATCAAAATGACGCTGACTTTTTGAATTAATTTAGTTAAATAAAAATTATTTTACAAGTCTTATTATATATATATCATTAAATTATTATAAATATTTAATAAAGTAAATAAGATCTTTTTACAAATTGATGAAAAATCATAAAACTCAATTCAAGTGTCATATACAGTATGTATGTATGTATCAAAATAGTGAAAAATTAACAGAGAATCTCTTTAATATTAATCATTATTATTCTTAAAAATAGCAATAGAAACACAAACATAATCCAGTCAAATTTTAATATTTCGTCTTAATTAAGTTTAATTTTGTACTATATTTGTTAGAATTTAATTTATATCTCTATAAATCCATATATGGCGCTTGAGGTTAGTACTATATCAAGTGCTGCCCCTAGTAACTTATGTATCGAGTATGCGTTCTCTTATATAGCTTTAGCGTATGTCTTTTTGTCCTATCTTGACTTATTTTCCGTCGGTTGTCCTGTGATTATATTTTTTAGTCTAACCAAGTGTTATTATTTATTACTGCATTCCTCATCCCGCAAAGTATACCTGCTACAATACAAATTATACATCCATTTATAAGCAAAATAAAATTTTCAAGTTCTATACATCCTTTCTCATTGCATCATACTTTTTAGTTATTTGTAGTTTTATTTCATTATACAGTGTGATATTATTATATTACGCGTTTTAGTTACTCAAATAAACTGCACTATTACTTGTAATAACATTTAATTGTTTTTTAATGAAGCGAAAGAAATCTCCTACCTGAAAATCCTGCGTGAAAATTAAAGCCGGATACACAGAAAGGCCCTTTTCCTGAGGATTGTCCAGAACGGTATGATTCTGTGTCAAAATCTCGATAGCTGCCTTCACCAGCATTAAACTTTTCAATAAAACGTATAATTTCAACTTAAACATAATAATTTCGGTGAATGATGACGCTCAATTTTTAGTCACCAGTATTGTTTTTCTTTTTATTCTATGGATGATTCAGATTTGATCTAATCGACTCGATACTTTATTATGTGCTCGATGAATTCTTTAGAATCCAGTTTGCGAATCGCATTATTATCTTCCAATTTTTAAAAGTATCTTTTTATTATTAATATAAATCTTAGATCATATGAGGGAACTTCTAGTAAGTAAAAGGTAATTTTTATAATTTTTCGATGAGAACCAATAACAATACAAAGCGACACGTATTCACTCTTGATTGTATCGAAGATTATAATATATCTTTTTTCTAATTTTTCTTTAATATTTCGTAAAAATATGATCAATAAAAAGATAATTGAACAATTTATAAGTAATCCAAAAATTATAGAATTTTTAATTTTTTATCACTTTCACCGCTATTCAAGCATAAAATATTATCCACGTTGATATTTGTCATATTTTTTGTTTCACTAAAAATATAAACAATTATGATTACTTTTTTTATGCATATTGTATACTGTATACTATGCATGTTTTTAAAATCCACTATTTGTGCATATTGTTGTGTGATATTTATATAACAGTATTTGAATCAAATGACGCGCAACATTGTCTTTTTTCGTGGCAATCGCAATCGTAACTGACTCCGCAGACTAGACCGATCTGATCATGCTTTATTTGCTGCGCTCTATTTATGATTCACTTCTCTCTGCTTGATCGATGACACTTGTCAGTGTTTCTTCCAACAGTTACTTATTCCAACAGCTTTCACGAATAATTATATTCTATATATATATATATATATATCCTATATGAGGCGCATTTTTAAAGTAAGGTCCGGTTTAAAATAAAAAAAGATCTTGACATTTAAAAATAATTTATTATAAGCAAAAACTTCTACAAGCTTACTTTATTGCAATAAATTTTGTGTTTTGGTATCGAACAATCGAAATCGAACATCGTATTAAAATCATGATTAAAGAGATTAGCGTAGGTTCTTGATTCCAGATCCCATTTGAATACTTTTATGCAATACGAATCAATTAATCAATACGAATTATGCAATACGAATTAATTAATAAATAATTATGGTATTGGATTTTTATGCGTCGTTGATACGTTCATTAAATCTGTATAAACTTCTAAAATAGCTGATTTCTGTCAAAAAATATTAATGAAAAGTTAATTTGTTAATTAAATATTAAAATAATAATATATTAAGAATATTAAAATAGTAATACGTTGTAAAATGATACGCTATAATATCTTATTCGCAAATAATATTTTTTTTACAGAAATCAGTTTATAACTGTCAAAAATATTAATCCAGTTTAAAATATTGTAACATATTATTTAAAACATTACTTTTACTTATGTAATATATTAATATGAAAATTTAATTAGCAAATAAACGCCTCAAATAGCTGCTTTCTTTAAAAAGTGTTAATTAAGCGTTAATTTGCTAATTAAGTTGTAAAATATTATGTTAAAAAAATTAAAATAGTGATATGTTGTAAATAATATGTTAAAATATCTTATTCTGGATTATAATATTTTTTTCCTAGAAATTAGCTGATAACTGTCAAAAATATTAATCGAGTTTAAAGTATTATAACTCATTATTTTAAAAATATTATTTTTGATTCTGTAACATATATTATTATTATAAATATTTAATTAGCAAATAAACGTCTTAAATAGCAGATTTCTGTCAAAAATATTAATTTGTTAGTTAAATTTTGAAATAATAATATATTAAAAATATTAAGATAGTAATATGTTGTAAAATAATAATATATATTTTTTTTCATTCGATCGCTTTTCCACTTGAAAATTTTGAAAAATTGCGAAATTTAATTACGCTTATATTATTGTTTTTGATACAATCGAATATACTACACTCGTTCCATTGTACATTTGGATTAATCGAAGAAAATATACTATATAGTTTTATAGCTTGATTATATAATTCATTATAATCGATCTTGAAATAGTTTTATCAAGTAAGAGAAAACTCAAAATTTATCGAGATACATGGAGGGGAGAACATCAATTCGATTAGTGGTATATAAATCATTGTGAAGATTACATGGAACATTGGTCATAGTCGAGAATCGTATGAAAGCCGATCGAGTATAAAAATATCTACAAGAAGAGAAAATTGTTATGTTAAAAACGTTACAAACGTTATGTGTTTTACTAAAACTGTTAATGCTAACGAAAATGACCATAACGTTTTCGTCAGGAAATCTAGGGATTCTGGAAAATCTTTGAAGCTCCGATCCAAGAAGTTACAAAGAAAAGTATTTTCGTATACTCTAATTTATATACTTTACGCTAATAAAAGATTTTTTTCATGAAGAAAATTGAATGTTATATATTGCAGACAATACACTATTTGTGTAATTAAAACTGTATAATACGTAAAACTAAAGAGAGTTTTAATTTAAAAAAAATGTATATAAAGTTTATTAATTTTATGTAACACATTCAAAAATCAATGTTATGTAGTCAAATTAAAACTTAAAATTAAATTTAATTCAGACGATATATTAAAATTATTAAACAATATGTATTATTATAATATAATCGTTAGATTTAAAAGAAAGAATTTTAAAAATTAATGATTTCTTTCATTTCATTTTTTTTTTGTTACTTAATAAGTTTGTGACACATTTACATAAATTGTTTGTAATTTCTAAAACATTTTTATTTCTCTAGATATGTTCAAATTTACTAATTTTTATTTAAAACTTGCAGGGTAATTTATTTTTTATTTAACGAAATTAATATAGAAATTCAGAAAATTTGAGTTAAAATAATTCGCATGCTCAACGGCTACTAAACATCGAAGTGAAAGATTGGTGAAGTTGAACTTCGAATTGGGGACAATTAATCAATCTATGAATAATATGCGCAATAAGCTGTGACTTTTGCTATATGTGAGAATTTATATACACTATTTATCACTTAATGTGTATATATATATATATATATATATATATATATATATATATATGTTATATATGTATGTACATATTTTTATCAGACATAAATCTAAAGTTTATAGCATTGCGCTCTCGAGAAAATTCGTTTGCATAAAAAGATATTTCATAAGATGTTTTCAAATACAGGAATTTATAAAATTTTTATGATCATGAAGAAAATGATAATAAAAATATATATATCTTATATATATGTTAAAATATAAACATTATTGAAATTTTAGTGATAACAAACGCACTCGTGAAAAATAAAGTCAAGTTAAGATAGAGTTACTTATTAGAAGAAATTAATTAATTATTTTGAAACTAATATAAAAACTGAATTATGAGACAAAATTCCTTCAACAATCGAAGAAAGTCAAGCTCCCATGATTTATTTACTAAGAGAAATAGTTCTTACTTAGAGAAAAAATAGAGAAAAAAGTTTCTTACTTGTTTAAAGTTTTAAATAAACATGCAATGCCATAATGAGATAAGTTGGAATCTTATTTCAAGAAGTCATTTGATTCTTCTCTGAGATAACATCTATGCAACTAGCGAATTTACGGAGTACGGAATTCTCTACCACTTTCTAATAAAGCATTGACTTGGCCTAATTAAAAAGCGTTTGTCATTTTCGTGCTATGATACTGAATTAATATGATAATATATAAAATTTTAATCTCTAAAATGATATACTTTTTATTTATCATTCGGTAAATTCTTTAAAGCTAATTTACGAATCGCAAGTTATATCTTTCTCTTACGTATTAAGATTTCTCATTGTGACAGATCACGATGGATCTGCATTCGAGCAGTCATACAACTTCTAGTAAATATATAGTTTATTACGTATCTTTGAAAAATGAATTATGAAATGACAATGATAAGTTCACATACAGATATATATATATATATATATATATATATATATATATATATAAACGTATAATACAGACAGTATAATTTCAAATATCCCATAGATGTAAAACTCATCGTTTCTTCTTAACATACATATATACAAACAATTAATTAATTGCCGGCTATATAATATTCATTGATGCGTCAGATTCAGTATTGCGTCTTCTGTGTCGCTTCTTAGAGCTATAATATTGTTCAGACAAAGTTTAAAGTTTGGTCTATCATTCGCTTCACTCCAGCAACGCTGCATTAGTTGGTATAACGAGGATGGACAGTTGAGAGGCATCTGCAATCTGCCTCCCGTGCATACATAATCCATCACTTCGAGATAAGTTTTGGTAGAATAAGGTTGCTCATCTAACGATGTAATCTCCCACATTAGTACTCCAAATGACCAAACATCGCTCTGAGAAGTAAATATTCCGTTCATTAGGGATTCCGGTGCCATCAAGCGAAAAGGAAGCAGACCTCCTCCTTCCTAAAATATAATTTTAAAAAAGTTAAATTTTCTATTCTAAATATCCATTTTTGCAATAAGTATTCTTAAGCAAAAACCGTTTACTAATATTTTCCATTATACATTATACATATACAGGGTGTCCCATTTTAATCTCCCCAGGCAAACATCTCGAAAAATATGGAAGATACGAAAAAATGTTTCAGACAAAAGTTGTAGGACTTGAAGGGGGACAGATGATGAAAATATGGATTTGACCTTGAATGACCTATTGAAAGTCAGGTCAAGGTCATCGTTGTTTTCTTAAATAGAACCCCCTATTTTTTATTGCATATTCTTGTAGGCCTTGTTGAGACGTTTTCAAAACACTACCTATTGATGTCTCTTACGCAAGCCGTTTCTAAGATACGAAGTTTCAAATTTGACATATCATCGGCATTTGCATTATCCAGTGTACACCGTGGGGAGGTTGTTCATTCAAATTGTGTATGTGTGCTTCTTTAGTAAAACTTTTATCTCTCTTTCTCTACCATTTTCTTATTCTTTCCCTTACATTAAAATAACCAGAAGAAAAATAATTAGAGAAAAGTTTTACTACAGAAGCACACAAACACACACATACACACAAAGTCTCCTTTTTAAGGCCACTTGATGTACAAATTTGACTGAACAACCTCCCCGCAGTGTACATTGGATAATGCGAATGCCGATGATATGCCAACTTTGAAGCTTCGTATCTTGGGAACGGCTTGTGTAAGAGACATCAATAGGTAGTGTTTTGAAAATGTCTCGGCAAGGGCTACAAGAATATGCAATAAAAAATAGGGGGTTACATTTAAGAAAACATCGATGATCTTGACCTGACCTTCAATAGGTCACTCAAGGTCAAATCCACATTTTCATCATCTGTCCCCCTTCAAGTTCTACCACTTTTGTCTGAAACATTTTTCTGTATCTTCGATATTTTTCGAGATGTTTACCTTGGGAAATTAAAATGGGACACCCTGTATATTGGAGAAATACATATAAAAATATATGCATAGTCTTCATTTTTCTTAAATTCTATTTGACTTACAGATAAAATATATAATAATATAAAAAGTCGCTACAATAAAAAAATACTTTGAAAAAGTTTCATCTTTCTTAATTAATTATATCTACCTGGCGATAATAGTCATTTCTGTAAATATCTCTAGCAAGTCCGAAATCACCGATTTTGACGATACGATTCTCACGATCTCTCGCAGACACTAAACAATTTCGGCACGCGAGATCTCTATGCACAAAGCGCAGCTCTTCTAAATAGCAACAGCCTCGCGCAACATCTTCGCACATAGCGAGCAAGTCTTGTAGACGCAGAGCGTGTAAATCAGAAGGTTGTAATATTTGACACTCTCTCAAATATGTTTGCAGATCAGTTTCCATTAATTCCAACACGAGTAATGGAGAATCCCCGTCTAAGCAGATAGCTAGTAATCTTAACACATGTTCGTGTCTAAAGTGACTCATAAGCTTAGCCTCTTGCAAGAATTTCTTTTTTTCTTCCACGGAAGCACCCTTTTTTAACATTTTTATGGCAACGAATGTCTCTGATCCCGGTTCTTCTAAATCCTTGACATTCCCTTGATACACCTGCAAAATATTGAAAATTAATGTAACTTTTATTAAACAAGAAAAGATAATTTAATTTTATATAACATTATACATATATATTTTAATATATTTTAAATAATTCAACGAAAAAATATTAAGTGCACATGTATGTCTCATAAAAATTAATGTATTACTAATTCTTTTAAAAAGTTGATTTATATATCCGAAAAAATTGTATTCTCATCTTAAGTATATGCCACTTATCTTTATAATATCTTCCACTAAAATAGGCGCCAAAAGGATCCTCTTAATTTAGGAGGAAAATTCTCTAAAGAGATATTCTTAACATGCAAGAATATATACTTAATGAGATGTTTTTCTATCCGTGTATTATTAAAATTATTAATCGATATAACAAAAAACAGTCTTACAAATGGACATTTGTTACTTATTACATGTATATTTAAATGTTACACATATAATTAAATATTTTTTATGTATTTGACATAGTTAAATACACATTTTTGCTTATTTATGTTATTATTTTTAATATTAATTGTAAACTTATAAATTTAAATAATATTTTATTAATTTTTATCTTACATTTATTATTAATTTATTATATTTATTTTTTGCGGCGCTGAAATTGCAAAAAAAATAGGAATATATTCTCAATTTAATATAAAAAATGGAAATATTCTTATTCATTAAGAATATCTATTAAGAGGACTTATTAACGCATTTCAAGAAAACAATTTTTTTTGGTGTATAATTTACTAAGAAATGTTTATTTTTCATTTCTACATCTAAATATTAATGACTTAAAATATGACGTTACGAAAATTTTACCTTTCCGAATACGCCCCTTCCAAGGTGTTTTGTTAGTGTGATCTGCTCACCTTTGATTGTAGTCAGCATAAATTTATTTGGATTAAATTGCAACACAGGATTGTATAGCGCATTGAGCTGAACGTTTCCGATAGGTACCTCATGTAGAATCCTAGTCAAAGCCTGCTCCTTATCTTCTTTGCGTTGTCGGTATACTATTATAAAGTTATGATATATTTAAATAATATTATGCATTGCAAATTTAAAATTTGCTCTTTTAACAAGTAAGTTAACTTTTTTTTAGAAAATCTCTCTACTTACTACATTAATCATAATTTGTAATTAAAAAAATGTGTATCGAATACTTACAACAATAAATAAGATAGCAGATGCAGGTTACAATAACGATAGCAGCAAGGCTTAACATCAATGTTAGATTATATTGCGTAGCTCGAATTATCCAATCATCACCTTTGTTACATAAAAATATAGTTTTAATTTTCTTGTCTTATTGAATATTTCTACTTATAATTTTATCATTAAAAATATTTAATTCTTAAAATTCTGTAATACATTTATATGCATGTCAAATACACAGATCATATTAAAATATCTACATATTATCATATTTGCTTACCAAGTGTTTCAAAAATAAATCTTTCATCAGATGGCCATGTAAAGTTCTCGTATTCAGGATATGTCAATATCAAACGAAACTTGTATAAAGTTGCCGGTAGCAAGTTTTCTATATAATACATTACTATCTCATTATTTGTCTCAAAATTATCTGCGATTTGCCACTTTTGCATCACATCATTTTTGTATTCCAGTACGTAATGGATCGTCAGATTAACGCTAGGAATCCACGAAATATTCATATTGTTTTTGTTAACTCCGCTCAAAGTTATATTGTTCGGTTCCGAGTACGTGTACACGGTTTTGGTCAAACTGTCATTATAGAGATTGGTGAAGTTGGCTGGATACACACGTACATATACTAAGTATTTCTGTTCTGGCAGCAACGATTGGATTATAGTAAAAAATTTGTTGTCTACTTTATTATTAATAAATGGCTTCTCTATCGGTTGCGTACTGTTCACCGAGTTAATTGTTTCCCAATATACTCTATAAGTTACTGTCGCACAATTCAGTTTCGTGGGTAGCATCCAATAAACTGCCGCTATAGTCGGCGTCAGAACCTGAACGTTCACATTTTCTGGTGCATTGAGTTTGCTTTCGTTAGTTCTTAGTATGACTTCCGATCGGAATTGCAGGTCCATCGATAATTGATCAGAGTAAAAATTGCTCACAGCTAGCTTCAGCTTGTATTTTGTAAACGGTGTTAAATTCTGAATTTCATAATGCCGCTCGTATGTCTGCATATAGAATTCATCGAACTTGTTATTAAGGTTATTATACAAACAGCTTACGTAGATGATATATTTAATAGTAGGTATGTTGTTTTTGCATTTGTGCTTGCGATTTGGTTTTGTAAAGTTCAAGACAATACTGTGCGCTGTTATTTTTACTATTGTAATATTATAATTCTTTTCATCAGGCGTAAGGCATTCCGTCCGAGGATATGGTTGTAAGGAGGATGATTTACCACACGATATTAGAGGATTAAAGTAATCCGTGCTGTTTATTATTTGCACGTGTTTATATGCGTTTTTTTCACTGTCGACAAGTGCATACTTCTTTTTTAAAATATAAAGATAAAAATCTGATGTATTTGCATAAGGTCCACTTAAATAAATGTTTGTTTTATCATTAATAAAATGTGACACAAAGTTTGCGCCCATTTCAGCAGTTGAAATCGAATTGCATTTATTTGTTTTAATGTTCTCCAACAATTAATTCAAGGTTTTTTCTCCAGAATATTAGCGACTCCTCTGTATTTGTGATGTCAAGCTTAATTTGATAAAAAGTTTTAAAAAATGGTGTTTTGTATGGACTACAGGTCATATCGGTTCTTAAAAAAGATTGCACATTTCTTCCGTCAAGATCCGATTTCATTATTACATACTGTATATATGACTCTGCATCTAACCCTTCTATCCAATATAAAAATCTGGAAAATATATATATTATTATATATGTGTATTATAAAACATAATTTTAAACGTGAAGTTAAAAAAATAATAAGCTTAATTTCTTACAATTTTATGATAATTAATGATTTTATGATTCTTTATATCTTTATTACAAAATCATATTATATTATTGCAAAATTAGAAAATAATATAAATTCTTAAGTGAAAGACACAAAAGTGTTTATTTTTTCAAGTGAATAAAAGTTAACGTACCCCACAGACGGTTGTACAGTAAAATAAAAATAATTTTCTCTGCTCAAAATTTTATCATATTTGATTGTGCCATTTTGCCACATTGTTAAGTCCAGCTTTATAATGGATTTCCCTGAGACGTCATATTCCATCCAATATAGATTTCTTCCTATCCAATCGATGCACAGAGTGTGTGTATTTTTTTTTAAACTAGTTATTTTCGTAATATTATTTTTATTCATATCCCCTATCATTAACTCTCGTAGTATATAATCCTCATAATGCTCATCCAATTGGATCCAATAAATTTTATGTTCTGCTACAGAATAAACCACTTCTATTGCATTAACATTGCTATTAAGGGTAAAGAGATTGACGTATGTTCTTGAATCCAGATCCCATATTGCAATAGTATTATTCACTGCAATCAATAATTGAGGTATCGGATTTTCGTGCGTCGTTGATACGTTCATTAAATCTGTATAAGGACCAGCACCAGCTTTAGTATGCGCTCGTACTCGATAATAGTACGTTGTATTAGGTTTTAGATTATATTCTGTGCACTCCATTGTAGTTAAAATAGTTTTGTCGTCAAAGATTTGAATCTTTTTTAGGTTCTCGATGAACCAACATTGCACTGTATATCCTTGTATCACTTTGTTTTCAAGTGTAGGTTGATTCCACCTGTTAGATAAAATTTAGCCTTTTCATATTTAATAAATTTTTAACAGTATCAATATTTTTATATTTCTATGTTAAATTTTAGAGAAAAAAAGGATATAGACTAAAAACTTTGATTCTTCACCTGAATGTCACAGAAATGTTGATTTTTTCATTTAGAAATCCATTGAACTCTACGAATGTTCTTGGCTCGCTCGGAATTTTTCCTAGAGATTTTAAGATGGTACATATTTATATGTATGTTGAAGTTGATTATCTCGGTAAATTAAAAAAAAAAAATAATAATTTAACGTGCAACGAAAATAAAGAAAGAAGAAAAAAAATTAATGATATAAAACAAACAAGAAAAATAATGAAATTGATAGTGTTATCTAAATTTTGCTTTATTTTACATACAGAGTCTACATTGTTTCTCTCTTTTCGACAGAATGCATTTTATATTATCCTTGTTATTAGAAAATGGTTTAATATTTTTTTTTTTATAATTTTTACTCTCTCTTGAATTTACATTTTGCTTACAACTTGTAAATTTTTTGTAAATTTTTTATTAACGTTTTATATATTCATTGCATCTTACCAATAGATTCTGGGTTCATGGACATATTTGCAAATGTAACTTCATCTACTTCATTGACTTCACTTCTTATAGTCACGCTTTCAGAATAATTCTGATCCGGCTGGAGATTTTGTAAAATGAGATAATTGTTGTTTTCGGGCATTGGAATATCCTTAATAAAATATAACATATAAAAAAAATAAGTTAGACAGCTAGGCCAGAAATTCCACGGTATCATTAATGATAAATAAAATAGTATATCTAAAAATATATATAAATAAGATTACCATAAAAAATAACATCGTATGTCAAAATAAATAAAATAAGCATAAAATTTGTTGTTTTGTAATAATTTTAGCTTGTTATTTTATAATTCCATTTCTCATTTATAATGCGTTAAATATTATGTAATTTTATTTCTAAAATATTTATTCTTATTATTTTTCATTATATTTTCTTGCGAAATATCAAACATGATTCTTGTATTAAAAAGAAACTCACGCAGAATAGGCAGAATAAGGATTATTTAATAAGAATTCATAATTGTTTCTTTTTTAATAAATGTTATATGAAAATGTTACTCTCTTCGATTCTTGAAGCGATTTTGCTGATAGTTAAAGTTCATGATTTAGTTTTTTTGCGATTGTTAGTTAACTTTTTAAAATAAGTGAGTTTATTTTGTAATAATCCGTATGTTTTAATTAAAATTTCGATATAATAACGTTTGTATTTCAAGAATAAAAATGTTTAAAATATTTTCATTTATGTGCATGTGTGTGATTATAGAAATTATATTAATTTTTGTACTTAAAATCTTGTCGAAATTCTTTTTGATTATGGTTTTATCTTTTAACCCAAACAAATTCTGGAAAACCTGATACCAAAAACTTTCGATTGACTTTACCACGATATATAAGAATATATATGGCTATATAAATATGGCTATATAAATGGATATACTATGAATATTATATACATACATCAATAAATTTAAACACGGGTAGCTGGTTATTGCTGTTACGTATATTGTCCATTTAACTATTGGCCCTATAAAGTTAACTGATACAATTTGAATTTTATTATACCAATATAGTCGACATTTCTTTATATGTATATAGGACAAATGCAACTATCCTTGATACATCAAAATGACGCTGTCACTTTGAATTAATTTAGTTAAATAAAAATTAATTTACAAGTCTTATTATATCATTAAATAATTATAATTATTTAATAAAGTAAATTAGTTTTTATTACAAATTGATGAAAAATCACATGAAACTCAATTCAAGTGTCATATATATATATATATATATATATATATATATATATATATATATATATGTTTATGTGTGTGTGTATGTATGAATGTATGTATGTATCAAAATAGTGAAAAATTAACAGAACATCTCATTAATATTAACAATTATTATTCTTAAAAATAGGAATAGAAACACAAACATAATACAGTCAAATTTTAATATTTCGTCTTAATTAAGTTTAACTATATTATACATCCATTTAAAAACAAAATAAAATTTTCAAGCTTTATTTATCCTTTCTCATTGCATTATACTTTTTAGTTTTATGTATAGTTTTATTTTATTATACATTTTGTAGTAATATATTATATTACACATGAGTTTGAGTTACTCAAATAAACTGCACAATTACTTGTAATAACATTTAATTGTTTTTTAATAGGGCAAAAAAAATTTCTTACTTGCGTAAAAAGATTGTCCGGGACGGTATGATTCTTTGTCAAAATCGCGATAGCTGCTTTCACCAGCATTAAACATTTCAATAAAACGCATAATCTCATCTTAAAGATAATAATTACTTCCTTCGATGAATGTTGGCGCTCAATTTTTAGTCACCAGTATTGTTTTTCTTTTTATTCTATGGATGATTCAGATTTGATTTAATCGACTCGATACTTTATTATGAATCGATGAATTCTTTAGAATCTAGTTTGCGAACCGCGTTACTGTCTTCCAATATTACATTTTAATATATCTTTTTATAATCAATCACAATATATATATCTTAGATCATATGAAGGAATTTTTAGTAAATAGTAATTTTTATAATTTTTCGATGGGAACCAATAACAGCACGAAGCAACACGTATTCACTTGATTCTATCGAAGATAATAATATATTTTTGTTGTAATTTCTTTTAATATTTCGTAAAAAGATAATCAATAAAAAGATAATGGAACAATTTATAAGCAATCCAAAAATTATAGAATTTTAGATTTTCTATCACTTTCACCGCTATTCAAGCATAAAAATATTATCCACATTGAGATATTTGTCATTTCTTGTTTCACTAAAAATATAAAAAATTATGATTACTTTTTCTATGCATATTGTATACTGTATACTATGCATGTTTTTAGAATCCACTATTTGTGCATATTGATGTGTGATGTTTATATGACAGTATATTATTTGAATCAAATAACGCGCAACATTGTCTTTTCTCGTGGCAATCGCAATCATAACTGACTCCGCAGACTAGACCGATCTGATCATGCTTTATTTGCTGCCCTCTGTTTATGATTCATTTCTCTCTGCTTGATCGATGATACTCACAATCAGTGTTTCTTCCAACAGTTACTTATTCCAACAGTTTTCACGAATAATTATATTCTATATATATATATATATATATATATATATATATATATATCCTATATGAGGCTCATTTTTATAGTAGGGTCCGGTTTGAAATAAAAAAAAGATCTTAACATATAAAAATAATTTATTATAATCAAAAACTTCTACAAGCTTACTTTATTGCAATAAATTTTGTGTTCTGTTATCGAACAAGCGAATTCAAACATCGTATTAAAATAATGATTAAAGAGATTAACGTAGGTTCTTAAATGCAGATCCCATTTGAATACTTTTATGCAATACAATCAATAATTAAGGTATTGGATTTTCGTGCGTCGTTGATACGTTCATTAAATCCGTATAAACGTCTTAAATAGCTGATTTCTGTCAAAAAAATATTAATGAAACGGTAATTTGTTAGTTAAATTTTGAAATAATAATATATTAAAAATATTAAGAAAGTAAAATATGTTGTAAAATAATAATATTATATTCTTTTTCATTTGATCGCTTTTCTACTTGAAAGTTTTGAAAATTGCGAAATTTAATTACGCTTATATTATTGTTTTTGATACAATCGAATATACTACACTCGTTACATTGTACATTGAGTTTAATCGAAGAAAATATACTATATAGTTTTATAGCTTGATTATATAAATCATTATAATCGATCTTGAAATAGTTTTATCAACTAAGAGTTTTATTAAGTAAGAGAAAACTCAAAATTTATCGAGATACATGGAGGAACATCAATTCGATTAGTAGTATTTAAATCATTGTGAAGATTACATGGAACATTTAGTATAAAAATATCTACAAGAAGAGAAAATTGTTATGTTAGAAACGTTACAAACATTATGTGTTTTACTAAAACTGTTAACGCTAACGAGAATGACCATAACGTTTTCGTCAGGAAATCTAGGGATTCTGGAGGATCTTTGAAGCGGTCCAAGAAGTTACGAAGAAAAGTATTCTCGTATACTCTAATTTATATACTTTACACAAATAAAAGATTTTTTTCATGAAGAAAATTGAATGTTATATATTGCAGATAATACACTATTTGTGTAATTAAAACTGTAAAATACGTAAAACTAAAGAGTTTTAATTTTTAAAAAAATGTATATAAAGTTTATTAATTTTACGTCACACATTCAAAAATCAATGTTATGTAATCAAATTAAAACTTAAAATTTAATTTAATTCAGACAATATATTAAAATTTTTAAACAATATGTATTATTATAATATAATTGTTAGATTTAAAAGAAAGAATTAAAAAAATTAATGATTTCGTTGATTTCATCTTTCTTGTTACTTAATAAGTTTGTGACACATTTACATAAATTGTTTGTAATTTCTAAAACATTTTTATTTCTCTAGATATGTTTAAATTTACTAATTTTTATTTAAAACTTGCAGGGTAAATTATTTTTTATTTAACGAAATTTATATAGAAAATCAGAAAATTTGAGTTAAATAAATTCGCATGCTCAACAGCTACTAAACATCGAAGTGAAAGATTGGTGCAATTGAACTTCGAATTGGGGACAATTAATCAATCTATGAATAATATGCGCAATAAGCTGTCACTTTTGCTATATGTGAGAATTTATATACACTATTTATCACTTAATATATATATATATATATATATATATATATATATATATATATATATATATGTGTGTGTTATATATGTATGTACATATTTTTATCAGACATAAATCAAAAGTTTATAGCATTGTGCTCTCCAGAAAATTTATATAAGATGTTTTTAAATACAGGAATTTATAAAATTTTTATGATCATGAAGAAAATGATAATAAAAATATATACATATATACCATATATATATATTAAAATATAAACATTATTGAAATTTTAATGATAACAAACGCACTCGTGAAAAAGAAAGTCAAGTTAAGATAGAGTTACTTATCAGAAGAAATTAATTAATTAATTTGAAACTAATATAAAAACTGAATTATGAGACAAAAGTCCTTCAACAATCGAAGAAAGTCAAGCTCTCATGATTTATTTACTAAGAAAAATAGTTCTTACTTAAAGAAAAAATAGAGAAAAAAATGTCTTACCTGTTTAAAGTTTTAAATAAACATGCAATGCCATAATGAGATAAGTTGGAATCGTTTTTCAAGAAGTCATTTGATTCTTCTCTTAGATAGCATCTATGCAACTAGCGGTTTTACGGAGTACGGAATTCTCTACCACTTTCTAATAAAGCATTGACTTGGCCTAATTAAAAAGCGTTTGTCATTTTCGTGCTATGATACTGAATTAATATGATAATAAATAAAACTTTAATCTGATGATGCTAGAAGTCGGTCCGAGAACTTGGACGTGCTTTATTTGCTGCGCTCTGTATGATTCATTACGCTCTGCATGATCGATGATACTCACAATCAATGTTATTTCCAACAGTTACTTTTTCTAACACAGAGATATTTTTCTTTTAGAATTTACCTTCTTTAGAATTTACCCCAGAAGATCATGGTAATCGTGAGACAATATAGTATGAAAAAATTTTTTAAATATGCTTGATTAATTTTACTATCCTCTTAGTAAAATTAATCAAACATATTTTATATTTTATTTTAATGGATATTATTATTTTTTATTGTGACAAATATTAATCAAAGAAATTTTCATAAAATTATTTTCAAACCATATGGTCTCACGATTATCATGATTTTCAGAGTAAATTCTAAGAAAAAATTTCTCTCTGTGAACAGTTTCCATGAAACTATATATATATAGAATATAATTATTCGTGGAAACTGTTCACAGAGAGTTTTAATTTGTCAATTGCACTGCCTTATATTTAAAATAAAAAATATATTTATATTTACAATCTTCGTGAAAAAAATGAAAGAAGTGCATAAGGTGTATTTAAAATTATATACAGCCTTACACATATCATAGACCTTTCTTTAAATGAAACAGTAATTCATTAAGTGATTTTTTGATACATGCAAATAATCATAAAATGCTCTTTCCAGAGAAATCGTGATTGAATCGATCGTGCAATTGACATCGATTCAACCAATCATTTCTCGCTGGGTTAATGGTCAAATGTTTAAATTAAAAGATGCGGACAAATATTGTCCCGAAATATAATTAATGCAATAAATAATTGGCAAGTTGAGTTTGCTTGTAGGTATTCTATTCACGTCGATCTATAGTAGCTTCATTCTCTAAATAGGATTGCAAGATAAATTAATTTATGCTAATAAGAAGTAAGTTTACTATACATTGAAAGCATAAAAATAATATCTATATTATCCAAAATAAATTTAGGAATTTTTACGCTTCAAGAAAGCAAGTTTATTATAATACTTTATAATTATAATTTAATATTTTATAATTATAATTTATAATTATAAATAATATATTATTTGTTTTTTTATTCTATCGTTTTTCTACTTGTAGATTTTGAAAATTGCGAAAAAAATTTGATTACGTCTGTGTGTGTATAACAATCTTTAATACAATTGAATATCCCAGGTAGCAAGCACACGTCATTTTGACGTCGAATACTAGTCATGTTCGTACGAATGACGTCAAGTGACCAAAAACTGACGTCATATTTGAATGACATTATAATGACGTCTTTATTTTACGTCAGTATGACGTAATATTTAAGTCCTACATTCATTTTATAATGACGTCATTATGTAGTACGTCAGTATGACGTAATATTTAAGTCCTACATTCATTTTATAATGACGTCATTATATAGTACATCAGTATGACGTAATATTTAAGTCCTACATTCATTTTATTTGGTGTCAATCTAAAAAAGGATGCCATTTATTTAAACAATTAATATAAATATATAGATATAGGCATTTAAGAGCCGAACGCAAACGTACAATTTTTATAGGTAGATCCTACATATTAAAATAAAAAATATATATATGCGAATATTTGCAAGCGTACGTCATATTGACGCCGAATGACGTCATTAGACGTAAAAATAACGTCATTTTGACGTTTAATGACGTTAGTTTGCCACTTGAGTACAATCATATCGTGTCGAAGTAACAAAAGCAAATAGAAAGCGTTTGCAACACTTGCGAGCATAAAATGTCTTTTTTTTGGTAAACAATAAAAATAAAATAATGCCACGAGCATTGCGAACGTAAAGTACGTGAAACAGATCACGCGCATGCAATCGCGCAATCATTTATCGCCCATGTTCTGTTTGCTACATCGGCGCGAAAAAATTATCAGTCTCATTGTCAGGTTAGGGTTAGGTTCACGTGCTTTGTGTAAATCCTGCTTGTTCAGACGCAAACAAAAAAATTCCGTATAAATTTTTAATTATTTATTATACATTATATATTTTCTTGATTATATAGTCATTACTGAAATGACTTTTGTTGGAGTCGAATTTATTATCAGTGATAGTGATAATGAAGCATCAATTGCTTTAGTACATTGTTCATGGTTAACGCCACGAAAAAAAGAGGTTTGGTGGCCTCCGTATAAAACTGGTGCACAATTTAAGAAAGCACTCTTCCGCGAAGAAAAGCCAAAAGATCAAACATGGACATTATACGGTATTAAACAAATACTTTTTTCTTGTGGTACGTATACAATATATATATTTATGTGTGTGTGTGCGTATTGAGTATATTGAGTGTATTGAATATATTAATTGTTTATTTAGTTAATATTATTATATATTTTATATTGTGATATTTTTAATTAACAAATTTTATTGCATAAAAAATTAGGTTATGTTTATAAAACTTGAATTTAACTATGTTATCTTTGTTAATTATAGATGAATATCAGAAAGCTAGTAAAAAACTAAAAAAGTGTGAAGAGTTTTCTGATGTACAGTCTTCTACAGTGGAAGATAAAGAGCAACCAAAGAAAAGACAGTCAAAACGAAATTCTAAATACATATCTACTAGTGAAGAAGAGGATGATGAAAGTGATCATTCTTTACGTCGACCACCAAAGATTTCCACATTTGGTAAAAATATTTTTCAATTAGAAATTAAAATTTTTAATTAATAATTATAAATCTAATTTTATCTTTTTGTAAATATTGGAAGCATTTTGTTATCTAAGCATTATTATGTTTAGCACATGCGCTACAAGATAAACATAAAAAATCTTTAACATCAATGCCATCATCAGTATCTATGACATCAAAAGACCCACCAGAAACAGGTATAAAGAAATAGCAAAATATTTAAAAAAAATAAAGCACCATATATTTTTGAAATTTTGTTTTCTAATTTTTCTTTAAATTTGTTATATTACAGTATCGCAACAAGACATAAATTCAGATTCTTCTGAATCTATTCCTGCACACAATACTCCTAGTAGGAGATTAAAAGAGATAGATTTTTTAAATAGAACCACAATACCATCACCATCTTTAACTGTTTCCACAAACATCAGTTCTCGATCAGAGTCTGTAAATTCAACTCTTATTAATGAAGCGAATGGAGTACCATATTTTCGTAGCCTTACTGGTATGTCTTATTATTATTCTATATAATAAAACGATATTTTTTTATATACTAGAATGGTTGCCTATTTATATTAAATTTTTCAGAACAAATTTTTACTGAAATAAGAAAAGTGCGAGAACAAGTTAAAGAAATGTATGGAATATTGAAGCACTCCAACACTCAAGGTGGCATGCTCTCTATCCCAGATAATTGTCCTGTTGAGTTTCCATTGAAAACACGCGAAGAATTGCAACTATTAGAAAATTATTTTAGCTCCCGTGAAAATAAACACACTGTGGTATATATACAGGGTTGGCCATATTAGGTGGACCCATTTATTTAAAAGAAAAACATGAAAAAAAAAACACATTTTTTGCTGTTCAAGTGAAAAATCATTTAGCGTTCGATTGGTGGTTGCTCCATAGCAAAAATCTCCTAAGACTGACGCTTCGAACACGTGCTATCATTAGTCATTATCACATTCCTTGTCAAAGTTACAGTGTTACCAGATGGGTCCACCTAATATGGCCAACCCTGTATTTATTTAAATCACATGTTTTAACATACATATACAGACATATACTATCCCAGCAAACACGGGTATATAACTATTATATTGTCATAATAAAACGAAATGTAACACGCAATATAACACAAAGGTATAAGGTTATATACACGTTAGTAGTAATTTCCTACTCATATATATTACAGCTATATAACATTTAATGTAACATGTAAATAACGTGTTATATAATTTTCTTCAAAATTATATAATACTTACATAACATGTACAAATATTAGTTAAAAATTTATATAACTGTAATGTAAATTATAAGAATTATGTTATAAAACTTATATACTTTTGTTACTGAATAGTTATATATATATATATATATATATATATATATATTGAGAATAAAAATTTTAATTATTGCATACTTGTTACAAACGCAAATACTATAAATATTAAATTATTTAACTAATTTCAAGCAAAACTAAAGAACATTTTGATTAATTTTGCATGGAATTAATTAAAAAATTTAATATTTATATAATATTCGCGTTTGTAACAAAAGTATATATACAATTAAAATTTTTATTCTCAAATGGCTGATATATATATTAATAAAAGGTATAAATTATATTTGTTTTTATATAAAGTTTCTTTTATTCATTATTCATTTTTGAATATATATGTAATATATATATTAATACATATAGACTAATTTTGTACATATTAGACTTTTTAGACAAAAACATAAATATAAATAAGAATAAAATCTATAAGAACTAAAAATTTGTACTATATTTTTATAGATTTTTCTATAGACAAAAACAAAATGATAATAAAATGATAATTATATAATCAGTAACTTGCACGTAATTAATACAAAACGAAAATGAACATACTTTAAAAATGTCAACTTAAATTTATCGGAAACGAAAATAAAATCTATAAGAACTAAAAATTTGTATTCTATTTTTAGATTTTTTTGTAGACAAAAACTTATTTATGCTTATGAAGATTTTGTATAATTTTTTCTTAAGCATCTTGTTAATTTTAAGTGATGTATGTTTCTCAACATAATAACTATTATCATGTCAATTACTTGTGAAAGTACGTTCGCGCACAATACCGTTTCTCATTCCTTTCATATAATGAGTTCGTTGGCCTGTAATATATTCGTTTCCGTTTGAATTATTGCGATCAACATAGTCTCAAGCTTGAGCTGTTGTTTCAAATTTTCATAAATCCTTTTTAGAATATGCAACTCGTGTTTTAGTCCTCCTAAATATCACAAACAAGTGTTATCACAATTAGCTATCCTATAGTAATACATCTCGGTTATTTTATCAGTAATTATCGTAGTATTAATCTTCAGTCTTTCGCGATTCACTTTTTTAATTACTTTCATCATTATTTTGTTCACGTTCGACATCTTTTCCTTTGTCTTCTCTCTGTTTCCGTTGTTTTGCAAAACGCAGCCATATTATCAAACTCGGCTTCCGTGAAATTGGAATGTTTAAAAATAATTTCTCCTGGAAAAAAATATATTATAGAGTTAATAAAATATAAAAAAGTTTTCGATAAATAGGTATGTTTAAATAATATATAGAACATACTTTTCACAATTTTAATAAAATATAGGTTAGAGACTTTAAAATTATTACGGATGCCTTTCCATGAGCAACTTATAGCACATTCATTGGAAAATATTTTGGAAAGAATGCGATGAATAATATCGCGAGGATTATTTCCACCAATTCTTAACAGAAATTGTTTCTATAAACAGAAATAAACAATTAGAAAACTTTCCATATTTTATTATAGTAAGACTATTTGTATGTCGTATCACAAAACAGTTGTGTATATTAAAATAAAAATGCTATTGAAACTTACAAATTGCGTCACTGCTTCGTTGGTCTCGTGCAACAGCAAATCAAAATTACGTATGTTTTCAACCGTTTGTAGGGGTAATAGTTCAGCAATAAGACTAGTCTCGCTGCTCTTCGTTAAAACTGGAGCCTGGTTCCTTATAACATCTTCAATTCGCTGTATCCGTTCTTTTATATCTTGCAATATTAAATTAGATGTGGCTTGGGAGCGTATTATTTCTTTCAGGTTTCTTTCTGCAATGTAATGAATATAATGTTATATATATATATATATATATATATATATAATATTGATGCTTGTGTCGCTAAATGGAAAGCATACATCACATTCACACATATAACATGTACGCATGTGTACACTGCCCGTCATAATTCGTTACATTTTCCTGGCAAATTTATATAAGATGTAACATATTCTACATAAACTTGCTAGGAAAATGTAACAAATTATGACGGACAGTGTACACATGCGTACATGTTATATGTGTGAATGTGATGTATGCTTTCCATTTAGCGACACAAGCATCATTCTATCTTTATTCTTACAGAATGTAAAACAAAGATAAAATGATGCTTGTGTTGACTTGTGTTGCTAAATGGGCTGCTTTCGCGAAATTAAAATGATCCGTGCGCTGTAATTGGTCAAATCTGAAATTTCATTGCATCTTATTGATATTTCAAATTTGACCAATCACAGCGCACGGATCAGTTTAACTTCTTTTATACATGTAGCTATTACTAAATTAATAGCCATATGTATATATTAATACATACTTATTTTTATATTTGAGTCCTCTAGATATCCTTTCATTTCTAGATTTCCTTCAGATAATGGAGCAGATAATGAAGCACCGTCTACAATATTAAGACATTAATATATTATACTATAACTATAATTATTACAATAACTATAATTTTTGTTCATTTCAATAATATGTATACCTTGCAATATTATGGGGAATTCAGAAATATTATATATTTTCTCACTGGATTCAAAACTTGAACTGGAATTTGTGCAAATCTTTTTTTTTTCTGGAAATATATATAGTTTTATAATAATAAAAATATATCATAATAATAATACTAAATACACTACATAATATACATACCATAAGATTGTGAAAGTGGAAAGTTATTCATATCATTTTCCTTTTCTTCATTATTATTGCATGTGTTATAGTTTAATCTTAAGTTGTCCGGACAGGCTGGAATAGTAGAAACTATATTCATACTAATTGGTTTCTCTGTAAAAAAATATTATTTTTTAAACATTTTTCCTGTAAAGCCTTATGTCCACGATGCTAGAAATCAGTCCTAGTTCTCGGACCGAGAAATGTGTAGCCAATAAATATGCAGTTTTTACGGAAAGGCAGCAATTTCATTGGCTACACATTTCTCGGTCCGATTTCTAGCATCGTGAACACAAGGCTGTATAGACTAAATTTCGTACGCATCACTCTCTATCTTACAAAAGATCCCGTACAAAAACGAGATAACTTTATCTGTAGAAATTTTTAATATTTAGAAATATTTTATATTTGTAATTATTAATAAATATGATAATAAATTTGAACTCTATATACTCAAATATGTACATTTTTAGTAAAATAAAGGATGCAAATATATTTAAATTAAATTTTATTTTAAATAAAATAAAAAATCAAGAGACTAATGCATAATTATAATGTACTGGATATCTGACTGTTCCTATACGTCCGCTCGTGTACAAATAGCGATTAAGTCAAACTAAACATAAAAGTCCTCTGTTCTAAATTCATTTTACAAATAACTACGTATTATTTAGAGTTATTAAATAAAAAAGAACGATCATATACGATTATTTACAATCTTCTTAAATTAATAACTCAAATTTTTATATGGTTATTTGCAAAATGATACAGGACTTTTGTGTTTAGTTTGACTTAATCTATCTGCACACGAGCAGACTTACGGGGGCAGTCAGACACCCTGTATACTAAATATAATGAAACAATTTCTTATAATACATACTTTTATAAGTTTTACATGATCGAGACACATAATTTTCCTCTTCTTCGCTGCTAAATCGATTATAAGAAATGCGTTGCCTTTTACCACGTCCCAACCTATCTTCATCAGTTGTTTCATAATTAGAGTCAGCTGCACTTTTCCTTGCAGCTTCTAAAGATGCTATAAAAACAAAAAGTTGATATCTACATTAATCTATGCGTGGGCGTATGAGTTAAGGATAATAATACTAATAATAACAACAATAATAATATATTCAATTTTAACTTATATGATCTAATAATAGTGTAATATAATAACAAGGCATATATACTCAAGATATGAATCCATAAGTACTTACTGCAGTATTTTATGACTTCAACTTCATATAGGTTCCAAGTTTCTACATTCGAGCTTGTATAATTGGCTATCACAACTTTAGCATTAATTTTCCGTGGCGGCCAATAACACAACTGATTATTGTCCTCGCGTGTAAGCCACGATATTGGCACCTCGGAGTATAAACTGTCTGTCAGAAATTTGACAACTGCATATGTCTTTACTATAAATTCGCCCTGATTTTCCATTTTTCAATATAATCTGTAAAAGGAAACAGTATATTATATGTATAGTATATTGCAGTATATAAAATTATTTCACAAATTAAAATATATATATTTCATGACATCAACTATGGCTGCTTTCGCGAAAAATCAAAATGATCCAAATTAAAATAATCCGTGCTGTGATTGCTCAAATCTGAAATTTCATTGCATCTTATTGAAATTTTATTCAATGAAGTTCAGATTTGACTAATCACACGAATTATCTTAACCTGATTATTTTGATTTTTTGCGAAAGCAGTCTATATTATATTGGCAAATGCAAAATTAAAAAATTAAATATTAATATTAATACAGCATACTTGAAAACACTTAACTCACCTTACAAATATTCGTTCAATATAGATAAAACTTGCAAATTTCCAAGTATATAAGTTAGCATTACTTCTCATACAGTACAGATGATTGCAGTAACATTGCAGGAGCGTTGCAGTTCAGGGTTGGCCGGAAAAGTCCAGTGGGTGGAAAAAACCATGGTAAATTCCGGTTTTTACCGTCCCGGATTTTATTCAATGGAATAAATAAACTGGCAAAAATAATATTACATTAAAATATATTTATATAACTTTATGAAAAAATTTGTTTTAATTAATAAATCATATTAATCACTATAATTTAAAAAAAACGAGAGAAATATAAAGTCCTTTTTTATTCAATATATGAAATACATTTTTTTAAAACTTTGAAGATATTACTAAAGTTTATATTAATTTTTGGTCTAATGAAAAAAAAACATAATATGCAAAATTAAAAATTTTTACCATATATTTATTCAAAAATTTATTTAATTTATCGTTTTTAGAAAATGCCAGTTTTTGCCGGTTTTTTTCCGGAAAATACCGATTTTTACCACTGGCATGGACTTTATAAAAAAAATATGGAATTTTGCCAACCCTGTTGCAGTTACATTGAATGTAACTACATTGAATGTAACAAGGTTCCTGCAATGTTACTGCAATCATCTGTGCTGTATAGCTCAAGACAAAAAGGAATACATTACAATGACTTACATTTTATTCACAATCTATTTTTAGAATTATTTATCAGTAAAGCATATAAAAATACGAAACATACAAAAAAATACGAATTCATAAAAAATTTACAGCGCGCATCTAATTGTTAGTATGAAGAAGCGGAATTGTAATATAAGAATCGACCTGATCTATATTTTTCAATATTAAACATTTTTTTTTAATTTTAGTGAGTGGAATTGTTATAATTTCTGAAGCAGTTGTGTTTAAAATGACATATATACCTAGTTTTTCTGAAGCACATGGCACAGTGAAAAGAGATTTTGGATTTAAAAAACGTTTTGCACGAAAGAATAATGTACTGTCCTCTTTAACTACATCCAAAATAAAAACTATAGAATTATCATCAAGTACAGCACACTTATCATTTTCTGTTATTGCAATTTTGAAATTTTCATATTGAACACACGAAATTTTATTTTTACTATAAACAACAATCGGATAGTGTATGATGGAACTCGGTATAATTGGTTGCTGTAATTCTTCAAATAGGCGATTTGATAATTCTTCTAAAGGCTTTCCACATTGATGCAATTTTTTTTTAATCTTCTGCATATTATTTTCATATTTAAAGCAACTAAAATTGTCAAGAGAACCAAAAGTTTTTACATCATTACTAATATGAATAAGATTATGAACATTATGCGACAGATATTCTTCACCATAAATAGTCCCGTAATTAGAAACAAACCATAATAATAACGAATGTGCATAAGTTACAAATGTCGTACAGATTTGTGGATCAGCCATTATTCTTATCGCAACACTAAGGGAAAGAAAGTGATTATACCAAATCGGAGGAATGGTTGACTTTAAAATTACTATTCCAGTATATAACAAAAATTGACGCAATTCCGTAGCTTTCCATTTATCAATATCAACTAAAGGTCGAGGTTTTCTTGCAAATTCAGAAGGAATGCAATGTCTCATATTCATTAAATGTTGCGAAATTAAATTAATATTTTCTACATGTAATCTGTTATTTCTATTTCCTTTTATCCATAATGTCAACAATCGTTTTGTAACACCCAAGCAAACAAGGTGCATATAATCGAGCGGAATTTGTGAAATCATCCCGATGGAAAGCTTTTCCAATATAGAATTGCCTGTGTGATGTTCAATTTGAGTTCGATTTTTAAATGAGTCATCTGTACGTAAAGTATTGTTAATTTCAGGAAAAGTTACTCTATTCATTACAAAGTCACCTTCTTGTATACATTTCGAACATGAAAAATATCCTGTGTGACCTTTCGTATAAGTGATGAATGATTTGGCTGGAGCATCACACAGTATTGCCTTAATACTAACTTTATATTTATTGTTAAAAACAGTTATGCCATTTTCGGAGAGAAACAAAAATTCGTTAACAAAACCGGAGAGAAAATCATTTGCATCGTTTGGTTTACACATACCATGATACACACCAATAACAAATGGCAATGTAGGAATACTAATATTTTCAATCGATCCCATTATAGGCCATAATTGGCTACCAGAACTTTTTGAAATTGGTAAACCATCTATATTTATGTTTATTTTAATTTCATCTGTCTTAATAAATTTGGAATAAATTTCTATGGATCGTTTTAGAGCAGAATTAAGACCGAAATGTACATACCGACCATTACCCATACATTTAATATTTATTGACGCGTTACGTGGTGTATGAACTAAAACTCTAACATCACCAGGTAATTCTACATGACCATGTTTTCTTAATATTTTAAGTAATTCGTTAGCAGTACTGTGAGGTATATTATGATTTATAATTAATCTTTGTAAATCTTCCCGTAAGCTTTGCTTGTTGTCTGTTAATGCAATATTATCTTGTAAATCAGTATTTTCATTGTTTTTAAATGGTGACTCTAACTCTACTGATGATTCTGATGATTCCTCCGATTGGTATATTATATCTTCAAATAATATATTATTGTTACAAAAAATTTTATCAGAATTTACGCTTTTTGCCGCTTCTTCTACTATATTATTATCTACTATATTATTATCTACTACATTATTATCTACTATATTATTATCTACTATATTAGATGATACATTCAGTAAAACATCCGGTAAAACGGATTCTAATGAAATATTACTATTATGTGAAGTTTGATTAATAATTTGATTCCTTCGTCTTTGTGATAAATACCTCACATCTTTAGGCATGCTGACTATAGGATTGTGCTTACACAAGTATTAGCTAATTATACCTAAATAAATAAATATTAAAAGCAAATTATTAAAGTTGTTTTTTAAATTTCGGCTAAATCTATTTCATTTTAAAAAGTTTTAACACAATGCAATTTCGTACTATTTTATTCAAAATTATTGTTCTATCATCTGAATTTACTTTGTATCGTTTAAATGTGTTTTTCTCGAAAACAGTAAACTTTTACAAAAGTATCTTTTTTTTTAGAAAAAGATGTGGAGAATCTGAGGGCTATTCTATAATAGGTTGAAAATATTCTCGTTGACAGTTAATAGTTGTCGATTAACCAATGAGCTGACAAGTTGCTTTGCTATAATTGGTAAATCGGCATTTGTCAACTGGCATCGAGGACATTTGTAATTTATTGTGGAATGATCCTAAAAAAAACTTAAAAATATAAAAAGTTTTGTAAAAATTTTATCTGTTAAAAGGCTTAAAGGTAGTCCATCTCTGGCTCTATGATATGATATAAAGGAATTTTACACGCTATTTTAAAGACCTTTACTTATAATATAAAGTAATTATTATAAATTATTAAAATCCACAGAGTAATATAAGTTATTTGAGAAAAATACTTTTCAAATTTTAACTTCAAAGACAAGTATCTCGATAAAGATGCATTATAAAAAAAATTTATAAATTTATGAGATTAGTTTTACATATTCGCTACAAGAAACATTGCCCACTTTTAGTGAAACACCCTGCATAAACACAATATATATGTGTACATATAAATATACATGCAATATACAAGAGATCATACTTACCTATAGGCTTTACGTCTATCTAGGTGCAGAGATGCGCAGAGAAATCTTTTCTCTCTCTCTTTCCTTGTACTAAAGGAAGTAATCGTCCTTCTAGGTGCAGAGATATGCAGAGAAATATTGTCCCTTTCCTTGTACTAAAGGAAATAATTGTCCTAGGTGCAGAGATGCGCAGAGAAATCCTTGTACTCTCTCTGAAAGTAGTAATATAATTGATGTAAAAGTCTTTCTTTTAGGCTGTTGCAAAATAGAAATTACAAATAAGAATACTTTACACATATCAAATATAAAGCTCACGATAAAGTACAGTAGAAATATGCTATTCACAACTTTGAGGTAAATTTACGTTAGCATACAAATAAAAACTGTTTAATTTTTTATTTGTTAAATAGATAATAAATTTATGCGCGCATGGATTTTGAACTTGATAATAATTAATTATATTTTTATGTTTCACATAAAAATTGACTCGCTTGTGGCTTTATGACTAATATTTATTTATGTAAATAAATAAATTAATCACGATCAAATATTTTTGTAAAAATTGACTCGCTTATGGCTTTATGATTATGACTAATATTATTATAAGTTATACTGACTTGTGAAGTTATAGTTTATTGAAAATTCTGGCTTAATTTTTTTAGCAATGTTCCTTTTTTATCTTTTATTACTTTTTTATTATTTATGACACAGACACAAATGTACGAATCATAGAAACAATCCAGGTAGCAGAATAACGTGTTAAGACAACTTAATGACGTATTCAACAATCATTAAAACGTTATGTATATATAATTTGACATCATTTTGTTATCTGAGTTTAGAATAATTAATTGTTATAACTTACGTGTCCACTCTGTAGCAGCCAAATATCACAGTAGTTTTCACCCAAATGTAAATATCAAAACTTTGAAAAACCAAAACTTTTTCAATAAAATAAGTCCTGCAATAGAAACAAAGCAATAAATAACAAACATAAATAAATTGTAATTATAAATAAATAACAATTAACATATCTAATAATGGGTGCTTTCCTTTTAGCGACACAAGTTGACACAAGCTGACACAATCATCATTCCATCTTTTTTCAACATTCAGGCATAATAAAAGATAGAATGATACTTGTTACAATATTAATATCCAATACAGATACAATATTAATATCCAATGAAGGAATTATTTAATTAAATAATTTATTTAATTTAAAATATATATAATAAAAAAATTTATAATAAAAGTAGTGGAAATGATCAACCAAAACTAGCAATTCAAATTTGTTTTATTTAAATTTCACACGACGTTTCGACCATATGATTCTGGTCCTTTTCAAGTGCAACAAATTAAATTAATTTTAGTTACATCTCAATTTTACACCAAATATCATTAAGCGGAGTTTTTTTTAAAAACAGTCAAAAATTGAAAGTGCAAGATAGCAATCAACTTATCCTTCGGGAAGATAAGTTGATTGCTATCTCGCACTTTCTATTTTTGACTGTTTTAAAAAAAACTCCGCTTAATGATATTTGGTGTAAAATTGAGATGTAACTAAAATTAATTTAATTTGTTGCACTTGAAAAGGACCAGAATCATATGGTCGAAACGTCGTGTGAAATTTAAATAAAACAAATTTGAATTGCTAGTTTTGGTCGATCATTTCCACTACTCTTATTATTATTTTCGACTAGCGAGTTTTAATGACAATTAAAATAACTTGTATTTTAATTAATATCGATAAACATTTTTATCAATAAAAAAGATGCAATTGAATAGACCTATAAGAACTGATAATTGGCTCTTATAAGTGTTTAACTGAACATTCTCTTTATTAGATGTAAATGGTCATCGCTAGACATAATCAGTAAATAAGCATTATTATTACAGGTATTTGTATCATTTACTTACAGCACTTTCGATGAAACAGTTGTCGTTTTTATAAATTTAAACACAGGGCCTCACATGGGACAGCTTTCGCTACTGAATGATTCAGTGCTCTACGCAGCAAGGAGAATGCAGCAATGATTCAGTGCTCTATGCAGCAAGGAGAACGCAGCAATGATTCAGTGATCTACACAGCAAGGAGAATGCTGTAATGCTTCAGTGCTCTACACAGCAAGGAGAACGCTGCAATGATTCAGTGCTCTACACAGCAAGGAGAACGCTGCAATGATTCAGTGCTCTACACAGCAAGGAGAACGCTGCAATGATTCAGTGCTCTACACAGCAAGGAGAATGCTGCAATGATTCAGTGCTCTACACAGCAAGGAGAACGCTGCAATGATTCAGTGCTCTACACAGCAAGGAGAACGCTGCAACAAGATATTTGAAATAAATTATCGATATTTGCACATAATTATGGTGTTTATAATTTAAAATGGTAAAGCGCTTATTCATCCACCTCAAAATGTAACAAAATAGCACGTTATACGAAGAATTTAGATTGCAACGTGGAGCATAACCTAGATTTTTCGAACAGCAATTTTGTAAGATTTCGAACAAATATTAGTAGAAAAGAATAATATAGATCAATTTACTTTAACATGTTGTGTAGAAAATGTTTTGTATATATATTAGCTGATTATTTATAAAGACTAAAAGGATTACCTTTGATATAAATTATCCACGACAATTCCGTGCAGATCACATCAGAACGGGAAACCGGAAAGAGCTATTTCTTCTCAGTAACATGGCTTCCACATATACATACACACACACAGGACACGGAAATGCTTGTTGCGCGGCAAAATTTTAAAATGGCGCATATTACAAAATATATAACATTAAAGTAATGCTAACGCAACGCTTGTTATATAACATGTAATATTTCCATTGTATTGCTGTTATACTGTTATAACCAGTAAATATCAAAAGCATATAACAGTTTTAAAACATTATTATATTGCAGTTACAAAAGAAAATAATGTAACATTAACATTAATAACGTATAACTTCTGTTATATTACGTGTTACTTGTAGGTTATATAATAATTATAATCTGTGTTTGCTGGGATTATTATACTACTACTACTATAACTACTACTACTACTACTATTACTATGTATGTGTATGCATGTGTTGTGTATATGTACATATATGTGTTTATACGTGCATTGATGTTAATTTTTTTTATTATTTTACAGTCATTGTTCTTCTCAACATTAGGAGGTGACACTACTACTGCGAGAACTAATAAAATTTTAAAACACGTTTTAACTAACGAACTTGCGAAAGATTTTAACTTTGCAGGACACAAAAATAAGGAAGCTTTTGAGAAGCTTTCTTTGAAGACTGTGATAATCCGTAAGTTTGACAATATTAAATATTTTACAAAAATTAATTAAAATTAATAAAAAATAAAATTTCTCTCTTGATATAATATATAATTTGTTATAAAATAAATTGTTTAAAATTTTTCTGTTTTGTTTATAGGCGGTGTGCAAATAAAATCACCTTCAACCACAGAAAAAGATATTGAGGATGCAATCAAAACTTGGTTAAAACACGCTTCTGATAGATTAAAGGAAAGTTTGAAAAAAAAATAACAAGAAAGGTTATAAAATTTAAATATTATATTCTACACGTATGTATTACTTTTTATTTTTATTTTGTCTATTTATAAATTAATATTAATTTTATTAATTTTATTTTTTAAGTTTGCTTTATTTATTTTAATAATTGGTTATCAAAACATCTTTTTTTCGTTTATTTGCAAAAATTTATCATTATGTTAAAAATTAGACGTAAACGTAAAGAATTTGTTGGACGGCGCCAACAATATCGAAGAGTAACGCAAGCTGTAAACAAAATATTTGCTGCTAATGTTTCTAATAGAACTTGTAATAATTTGAACCTATCAAACGAAATATATAATGAATCGTTAAATGATTTAGATACTAATAGAATTACAAGTACTAATAATGAAACGAGCAATACTGAAAATTTTGAAAATGTTATTGTCTCTTTAAATTTTCAAAACGATAACTATTTAACCATTGATGCCGTATCTAATTTTTCTAATAAGGTAATAAATAATTCTTCTGACACAGATATAAACAGTAGCTTAGATAATCAAAGTAATTTTATGTATGAATTAAGGAAATGGGCCATTGAAAGACACATATCACATTTAGCTGTAACAGATCTTTTGCGCATACTTTCCCCTTATCACCCAGAATTACCATTAGATTCCCGTACATTATTGAAAACTCCAATTTTTACGCAAATTAATAAATTAGAAACTGGAGAATTTTGTTATTTAGGTTTGAACATAGCTTTGAAAAATGTATTGTCACAAAAGCATACCCAAGAATGTTTAAAACCTGGTGAAACATTAAAAATCTGTTTTAATGTAGATGGTATCCCATTGTTTAAAAGTAACAAATTACAACTATGGCCTATTCTGGGACTTATTAAAAATTTTCGTAGTATTCCATTTAGTATTTCAATTTTTTGTGGTACGTCGAAGCCTAAACCTTTAAATCTTTTTTTAAGGAATTTTATAGATGAATTAAATGATTTATTAGAAAATGGATTTGATTTTAATGGGAATCACTTTAAAATAGAAATTCATAGTTTTATATGCGATGCTCCTGCTCGTGCTTTTTTAAAATGTACAAAGACACATTCGGGATATTCTTCATGTGATAAATGTGTTGAACCTGGAGAATATTATAAAAATAAAGTTGTTTTTACAAGTGAAACAGCTCAAAAGCGCACAGACGAATCTTTTAGAAAACAGATAGATGATGATCACCATCATGGCCCATCTCCTTTAATAGATTTACCTATAGATTTAATAACATCTTTTCCCACAGACTACATGCATAACATATGTTTAGGCGTAATGAGAAAGCTATTAAATACATGGATTGGAGGTCCACTAAACGTTAGATTACCTAACAGAAAGGTACAAGTTCTCTCACAACGTCTCATTAATTTACAGCCATTTATTCCATTGGAGTTTAATAGAATACCACGGTCATTAAATGAGCTAGCGTATTGGAAAGCCACAGAGTTTAGAACTTTTTTGATTTACATCGGTCCTTTAGTTTTAAAAGATATTGTAGACAAAGCTATTTATGAAAATTTTCTATTATTGCATGTTGCTATTTCTATATTAATATCACAAAAACATATAAATAATTTTGGAATTTCATTCGCACGAGAATGCTTACTAACTTTTATCAATCATTGCAAAAATAAATTGTACGGTCTAGAATTTGCTGTTTACAATATTCATCTCTTAACACATATATGCGACGACGTAGAAATTTATGGTCCTTTAGATGAATATTCTGCGTTTCCGTTTGAAAATTATCTTGGTCAATTAAAAAAATTAATAAGATCTTCTAATAATCCATTACAGCAAATACATCGTCGAATTCAAGAAATAAATTGTTCTTCCTTAGAAATAAATAAATGTAACTTAAAAGAAGTCAAAGCTAAATATTTTGTTGACATGGAACATAAAAATGGACCTTTATTAAACAATAATTCTTGTCAATGGTACAAACAATATAAAAAAATCAGTTTTACAAATTTGTCATTTTCTATCAATCGCTACAGCATTGCAGACAGTTATTGTAGTTTGAGTAACGCAGAAGTAATAGAAATACATAATATTGTAAAAACAACAAATGGTGATATTTTCGTTATTGGAAAATATTTTATTAAACAATCACCATTATATCTATATCCGTGCGACTCATCGCTACTTAATATATATATTCTCAAAGATTTTAGTAATCTCAAAATATGGCCTATTAGTCTCATTAGCAGCAAATGTATTGTAGTACCTTATATTGATGATAATACTTATGTATGTTTTCCAATCATACACAACATTGATTAATATTCTTTTATTATTAATTTTTAGTTTAATATTTGTGAAAATTTATTTATTTTAATTTAGCAATCATAATGTGCAATGCATATTGTGCAATTTGAGATAGCTATTAATATAATCACAAATATACATTATTATTATTATGATTCTACAGTTTAATAATAAGTTTTTATATTATATACATATATGACTATTATAAAATAAGTTTTTGATAATTATATTCGTACATAATATATTTAAAAAATTTCTGTTTATATTAAAATTTGATAATTAATAAAAAATTTATATATATACATATATTTACATATTTTATTCAAGTTTTATATATATATATGTGTGTGTGTATGTGTATGTGTGTGTGTATATGTGTGTGTGCGCCGCACTTATTAATTGTTAATTATATTAAAACCTTGCGTACTATAAAAAAATATTAGGAATCAATATTAAATATTAGGAATAAAAATTATTTTAAAGTAAAAAATTGAATAAATCTTGATATATAAATTAGAGTATAAAAGTCTTATTAGTCCTCTATACTCGAATTTGTATTTTTATAGCAAAGTTTTTTCGATTTTATTATTTTAAAATAATTATTCCTAATATTTAATATTTATTCCTAATATTTTCTCTATTGTGCGCAGGGTCTAAGAACGTCTTAATAACGTCATTACATTAATCAGGAAAGACGTCATGCAATGACGTCAAAATGTGGTTCTAATAACGTCATTATATTAATCAGGAAAGACGTCATGAGATGACGTCAAAATGTGGTTCTTTTCGTGACGTCAACAGTCTGTGACATTAGACCGTCATTTTTACGTCATAAAAACGTCAAGTCATGACGTCACAAGTAGTCAGTGACTGACCAATTTGAGACGTCAAAATGACGTGTGGTTGCTACCTGGGATACTACATACATTTTACTGCGTACATTTTGATCGAAGAAAATGCAGTAATTATTGATTTATCAATTATTTTATAATTCGATCATAAAGATTATTATAATTAATCATGAAATAGAGTTTCACAAAGTAATATTCAGATATAAAAACTCGTAATTTATACACATTCACGCAGGCACACGAAGTTGACGTGTTACAAAGAAGTAATCGAGAGACATGAAGGAACATCGATTCGAGTATATCTGAATCATTGAGAAGATCGCATGGAACATTGATCAGTATTGATTACTCATAGTCGAGAATCTCGTAAAAATCGCGTAAAAGAGAAGAAAATTGTTGTCAGGAACATTAAAAATATTATGTGTTTTACTAAAAGTATTGATGCTACTTTAACAATTTTCCAGGAAGTAAGGACTCGTTAATATAAAAAATTCTTATTTTTAAATATAAAAATTTCATAACATATATTATGTTTACGTTTAATATATGTATACGACTACATTTATAATTATAAAAGCATAATTTTATACTACATAACATCTATTTATAAATGTGGCAATTTTAAATGTAATATTAATAAACTTTATAGGTACATACATCTGTTTTTTATATCAAGTTTTTTGCTTATGCAGTTTTAATTATTTAAATAAAATTTTTTAACGTCTTTTTTGTACAGTTTTACAGTTATACATGTAAATAAACATATGTAAAAACATTTAATTTTTTTTAATAAAGAAATCTTCTACTTGAAATAAAGTTTAGATCCGAACACCGTGAAATGGCTTTCTGGAAGCTGACCGGAACTGTAATATATTTTGGATTCTTCCAGAGAAGTACGTGACAGTCCATTAATATTAATACTTTTAGTTATACCTATATTATACGTGCCATTATAAGATAAATTGGAATCGTTTTTCATAGTCATTTGAATCTTTCCTGAGGTAACACATAATCATTTTCTAATAAAGCATTGACTAGCCCTTACATAATTAAAAAGCGCTCGTGATTTTAATATGTATACTGAATTAATACGACAATAATTAAAACTTGAATATCCAAAAAATTAAATCTTTATATATATTCGGTAAATTCTTTAAAGTTAATCTACGAATTGCAAGTTATTATCTTTCATTTTTAAATATTTCCTTTTGTAACAGATCATAATACAATTTTTTACTACTTTTTAAAAGTACCGTTTTTTTTGGCCGAGTGTATCTTTTGACAGAAATCAGCTGATTCAAGCATTAATTTGCTAATTAAATTGAAATTAATAATTTACAGAAATTAATTGATAACTGTCAAAGAAATATTAATCGAATTTAAAATATTATAACATATTATTTACAACATTATTATTTTAGTTTTTATAACAGATTATTATTTTAAAATTTAATTAGCAAATTAACGCTTTAATCAGCTGATTTGAACGCTTTTAACAACTTATTTGTATATTATACCGTATGTCAAAATAATCTGGAATTCACAGAAATTTCAAATCAGACAAGTCGCAATACGGAATTTATAAGACAAAATTAATAATTAGATCACATAGAGACAAAATACAAATAGAAAAAACAAAATAAACAGCTAGTGTTACTTTCATAGTTTGATAGCAATTGAGCAATATTGCATGAATGATTTTCTACAAATTCAACGATTTCTATTTTAAAATTGAAACATTATATTTTTAAAATACTAATTTTTTAAAATCTTTGTTTGTATAATTAAGTATCTAAAAAATCCGTTTTTATATTGACAAGAAAATATCGATGATTACCACCTTGATTTAAAAACTACTTTTTTATGAGATAATTTTTGTCTGAAATTATACATATATTTTGCAATACGAAGTTTTGTATCACAAGGAATTATCTTAGGAGCAGTGGCATATTCAGAATTTTGTTTCGGGAAACTGAAACGGTGTAGACGAGCAATTACATAAAAAAAATTCATATTTAACAATTTAGCAATGGACTATAGTTTTATTGACTTTTATAAACTGCTCAATAAATGCAAAAATGTTGACAACTTAGTTCAGGGACTAAAATAAAATTTTTATTATATATTATTCGTTGACCAACTTTCAAAGGAGGCTCTTGAGGCTGCTTACAATAAAGATATCAGATATTATCGTGAGCATCACACGAAGAAATCCAGTAAACGGGACAGTAATGAAGATCTTTTTAAAAGAGAGCTTTTAAACTCAGATTCATATATTGCGTTATTAGAAAAATGTTAAAAAGCACTGCGTATTTCCAAAGGAAGTCGAACAATTTTTAGAATTCGCAAATAAAAATTAACATATATATAAACAAGCATACATACACTCGCGAATGCATATATTCTCAATTATATTATATTATAGATACATATAATTTTTTATAAACTAGAACAACACAAGCGCGACATTCTTCGATTTTATATTAAAAAGAATAATTATTAAAATAATAATAATTTTTTGACAGAATCAACTGATAACTGTCAAAAAATATTAATCGAGTTCAAAGTACTATAACATTATATTTAAAATATACTATTATTTAAATTTTTACAACATAATATTATTTTAAAATTTAATTAGCAAATTAACTTTAATCAGCTGATTTTTGTCAAAATATATTACTAAAGCGTTAATTAGATAATTAAATTTCAAAGTAATAATGTTATAAAAATTAAAGTAGTAATGTTGATAATACTTTATCCTCGATTAATATTTTTTGACAGAAATCAGCAAATAACTGTCAAAAATAATAACCGAGTTTAAAGTAGCTTATTTCTATCAAAAAATATTAATAAATCTTTTCGTCAATAAAATCGTAATTAGTCTCGATTATCAAATGATTCTTGTAGAAAATTCTATTTCTTTGTTAACACTTTCTGTTCATGATATAAATACTAAATTTTTATTGCACAGCATAATTATTTAATAATTAATTAATATATTTTTTTAAGCATTGATTGCAATACATGCATAAAAATATGTGACTTAATTATGCAATGCATACAAATTTATTATTTAAATCATTAACAGAGAACAAAAAAATAGAATTTTCTACAAGAAACTTTCGATCAAAATATCTGCGCTCCCATTAAATTCGCGCGTCTGTACACATCCATCTCGCTGCATATCTCGCGCAAGACTGACCGCAAGCCGCAAAACTCAGAGCAGCGGTATCGCCAAGCGCAGCTATACGTCCGTCACGCTGCGCGTCTCGCGCGAGACTGATTCTCGATCTCGAGACATTGCGATTGCGAGACTGATCGTCAGCGTCAGTCTCGCGCGAGACGCGCAGCGTGGCGGACGTATGGGTTGTGTTTAACCATACCGCTGCTAAGAGTCTTGCGGTCAGTCTCGCGCGGTACAGACGCGCGAATATAATAGAAGCGCAGATATTTTGATCGAAAAAGTCGTGTAGAAAATTCTATTTATTTTTGTTCTCTGTTAAAGATATTAATAATAAATTGTTATGCATTACATAATTAGTTCACATATTTTCGTACACGTATTGCAATCAACGCATAAAAAAATGCATAAAAATTCAGTATTTAAATCTGAAACAGAAAGTGCGAACAAAGAAATAGGATTTCTACAAGAATCCATTGATAATCGAGATAATCACAACGTCGAAATTAATTATGATTTTATTGACGAAAGGATTTATTTATATTTTTTGATAGAAATCAGCTACTTTAAACTTTAATATTTTTGACAGTTATCAGCTGTTTTCTGTCAAAAAATATTAATCGAAGATAAAGTATTGTAACGTATTATTTACAATATATTATTATTTTAATCTTTTTAACATATTATTATTTTAAAATTTAATTAGCAAATTAACGCTTTATTAATATTTTTGACATACATCAGCTGATGAAACTTAATTTGCTAATTAAATTTTAAAATAATATTATGTTGTAAAAATTTAAATAATAGTATGTTTTAAATATAATGTTATAGTACTTTAAACTCGATTAATATTTTTTGACAGTGATCAGCTGATTTCTGTATCATTCTCTTTAACATAAAATTGAGGAATCGCGCTTGTGTCGTTCTAATTTTTTTAAATCTTTGTTTGTATAATTAAGTATCTAAAAAATCCGTTTTCATATTGACAAGAAAATATCGATGATTACCACTTTAATTAAAAACGACTTTTTTGTGAGATAATTTTTGTCTGAAATTATAATTAATTATTTAGCAATACGAAGTTTTGCATCAAAATAAATTGTCTTAGGAGCAGAGGCATATTCAGGATTTTATTTCGGGACCTGGAACTTTGTAGACGAGCGATTACATAAAAATAAAAATTTATATTTAACAATGAATTTCAACTTATTGGATAACTAGCGTTTCGGACCGCGCGAAGCGCGGTCCTCAAAGCTTTTATAATTCGGACCGCGCTTCGCGCGGTTCTCATAAAGCCTTTATAAAACCTGATTTAACACAAAAGATTAATTGTTCTGTCTGTATTACCGCGAACTACTTCCATATTTTTGGATCGATTTTCACGAAATTTATATCAAATGTTGCAAATTTTTCGAAGATGACTACTATTATTTTTTTTTCACTCCCTGATATTGTATTTTGCGTCTTGTTTTGCATAAATTTAAATATTTATAATTAAAATTTTATTTGCTTATATTAATTTTTTTTGTTATTTTAATTTCCACACAATTTAATATGTTTTAAATCTGAAACATTAGTTTAGTAAATATATATACATACAAATTTTAATTTTTTTTATTATTTAATTATTATACCCATTTTTTTTCCTTACTCAAATATTTTTTGATTACGTCTAATGTACCCACCGCTAACCCGCTATTATTAGCTCTCATATAATTTCATAATTCTTCAATTTACAAAATTTCTCTGTATATTACATTTTTTGTAAAACATTTTTCACTTCCTTCAATTAGATGTCCTTGATTGCTAAATTCATCAATCTTAATTTTTACACTTTCCCTTTTGGTTGCTCTAGAAAATGCCACATAAAGTTGACCATGAGCAAATACAGGATGTGGCAAATAAATCCCAATTTTTTCTAAACTCTGTCCTTGTGACATTTTATTTATTGTCATAGCAAATGATACTCGAATAGGAAACTGTCTTCGTTTAAATTTAAATGGCAATTCCAAATCACTTGTAATTAAATCTATCCTTGGAATGATGACAATCTGTCCTCGAGCAGGACCAGTTAGAACCTCCGCATAAATTAGATTATTTTTCAAATTAGTTACAATAAATCTTGTTCCATTACAAAGTCCTTTCTTAGTATTTAAATTTCTTAATAGGATTATTATAGCACTGACTTTTATTTTAAGTCGATGAACTGGCATTCCAGAAGGTGTCAGAGAGTTTAAAAACTCAGTTGGAAAATTTAATTGCTCCTGTGGATCATCACTTACTAATAAAGTCAATTGAGAGATATTCCCTTTCCTCTCCTTCCATTTGACAAAGGATTGCGTCATTAATTTTAAAAGTATCCTCATTTTTAAGACAAAGTATCGCTCGATCTGGATTTTCTCTAATCCGTTCCATGGTGATTCTATCACCAAAAATCTCATTAATAAGAGATTCTTTTGATATAAAATCTTTGGGGATTTCAATTGTATCGAGATGTAGTCCATCCGTATTTGATAATTTACCATCTCCGAGTTGCATTAGCCAATTTGAAAATTCTTTTTCTTCCGCAGTTCTCATATTTTGCTGTAATTTAACTTGAATTACGTTACTCCATATAGGGTTGTATTTTACAGTCGATTCAATTATAGCTGCTTTTTGTGCATGAGGCACTACTGGGAGATTTTGTTTGAAATCTCCTGCAAATAAAATTACTTTTCCTCCAAATGGTCGAGGATTCTTCATCAAATCCTTTAAAAGTTTATCAACTGCTGTTAAAGCATGTCCAACAGTCATGCTCACTTCATACCATATGATTAATTTGGCATTAATCAATTCTCGTGCAACTTGAGAATTTCCTCTAATATTTGATTTAGCTCCATCATCAATTGGGATTGAAAGCTTAAACAGAGAGTGATAAGTTCTTCCTCCTTTCAGAAGTATGGCTGCAATTCTAGTTGAAGCACATGGAAGAATTATTTCGTTTCTTCCTCGAATAACACTTAAAAATGTGTTAAATAGGTATGTTTTACCACTTCCTGCAAACCCGTCAATAAAAAATAACCTCTGAGGTTCATTTTCATTTTCAATTGCTCGCATGACTATATCGTACACGTGCTTTTGCTCAGCATTTAGTGTCGATAATAAATAATCACCATTCTTTCTTCATCCACATTATACTCTGTTACGTAAATATTTACTGGAGTTGGATTTGGCAATTGGAAGTTCTCACAGTTACTTCCATTATTTATCAGAATTCCTTGTATATGGTTTAAAGCCATATTTTCAGGATTTACATCATTGTTATGTACAAAGTCCTCAATCATGAAATCTTTATATTTATTCCAAATTGTTGGTACATCTGTTGGAGTTCCAAAGATGCAAATGTAAGCAAATAATTCTCGAAGTTGTGCAGGCATATTCGATTCTGTTGCTTCTTCCAGCGTTTTTCCCCAAAGATTATCAGTTTCTACCAAGTTTTTTGCAATTGCTGCATCTTTAAATGTATTATAAAGAACTCCATTTACAGTTCTCAAATCTTCAAAACATTTAGCTCCAGTCACATGTAGTAGAAGAAGACGGAGATAAAATCTCTCAATATCTTTTATGCTTACTGTATAGAGTCTTGAAATTATTTTTTCACCACCTTTTTTGCGTGGCTTCCACTTAGTTTCTTTTTTATCATATACATAATGATAAGGAATATCTGTGTAAATAAAATTCACTGCATTTTCATCAGATTGATTTAATTTGAACCATGCAGTCAGCGTAGTATCTCGAGTGAGCTCTCTCTGAGCAGCTTGCTCTTCATTTCCTGCTCGAAAATAAACCATTTGACGATTAGGCAAATGAACTGCCAATCTGATTACTGTATGAGACCTCATAAACAGATCGTATCCGTTCAGTCTCCACATTGCTTCTGGAGCACTAATATATCTTGCATCCAGGAATGAGTTAATTTCATCTATTTTAATTAGCCTTGTGCCATCTCGTGCTTGCACTTCAATCGCAGCACAGTCAAATCCTTTATGAATATATTTATATAAGTATTTTACGCTCTTCACCGATGAACATATTTCCAAATTGATATGTCGATCATATTTCATGATTAAATATGGTGAATATGGCACCACCCATCGATTATCAACTTCTTTGCCTCTAACAATGTATTTTTTACCAAAATTCCTTCGTTGATACATAGGATATCCATTCACATTAGCATTAGTTTCTTCACGAAACTCTTTTGGAAAACCTTTTGAACATTTTCCATCGTCTCCAGTGCAAGGATATCTGTGGGAGGAATCTCCACAAGGACCATGAATCATGTGCTTCAAAATTTTTAAATTAAGTTCTGAATATCTTTCTTCATCAAGGATTTCAGCCCATATCATCATGTCAATAACTTCTTGAAGTCGGGGCTTATCTTCATCACTCAACATTGCAAGTAAATGCAAATGTGGAAGTCCTCTTTTTTGAAATTCAATCACACCTGCATAAGCAATTATATTTCCAAAAATTTTGTTATGAATTAGATCATTTAAAATCTCTTTGACATCCAAGTTAAATGTTTTAGCGACCAAATCTGGTCGAAATTCTATTAAACATCCATCAAGATTATCCTTAATTTCTGGGCATTGAGGATTGCAAGTCATTGTTAGAAAAATATCTGGTTTACCAAACTTTCTTACCAAAGACATAGCATCTTGGTACCTTTCTTGCATGTTTCTTGGACTGCCCATAAATGAAGATGGTAATATCACAGGTATACCAGCTGTAATTCCTTCATTTTGTGCTCGATTATCTAGGTGATCCATTAATCCCGAATAAAGTTCTGCTCTTAATTGAGGTTGATTTAATTTAATATAATTAAGCCTATTTGCTTCAGTTTTCATATAGGCATCAAGTATAAATTGACATCTCAATTTGCCTGCCTTTTTAAATTGACTAAATTCTAATCTTGGTGCTAACAGGTGAGCATAATAATCCATTTGAGTTACTTTGAATCCTGGATATTTAGGATTATATGATTTAAGTTCTGAATGCCATCCATTGTTACCATATGGATATAACAAAGGATAACACATTGGGTCACACCTTTTGTCTAGAATTGATATTTGTTGAACATCGTTCGAATTTTTATTATAAATCCGAACGTCTCTTTCAAATGGAGGCTCACCATCTACATTCTTAAAGACCACAGCTATTTCATTTGCTTGTGGAGCATTGTATCTTCTTTGATCTTGTTGAGGATTTTTTCTAAAGGACAACATTAAATTTATGGTTTTATTTCCTATCGGATTAAGATCTTGTTCAACTTGACGCATCATCTTGAATGTTTTTGCAAATTCATTGCATTGAAGCATAAAACTTGACAACTCTTTCATTATTTCTGAATCACACTCCTTATTAGCTTTGTTATTCATTCTATGATTTACAGCTTCTTCTGTATCTAAAAAGTAAAGCTGTGCAAATCGCGGAGCTTGCCCATCCGCTGGGCGCATTGCTGTTGAAGTTAAATGATGATATTGCCCATGAATCTTTAAGCAATAAGGAGCATTGTTCACAACATCCAATGGATTTCTATTTCCCGGCGCACCCATTGAAGCCATAGCTAAAGCGCTGTTATATGAACGAATATTATTCATAAAATTTTTTGATTTATAATCATTTCCATTATATAATTTTTTAAGAAAATCAGGACAATTTATTGGCTTTAATTGAAGCTTGCCTTTTTGACAACAATATGTAAATTTTCCATCTTTAGATTTTTCACATGCAAAGTTTAACGATTTGCAAAATTGGCATTCTACATTCATTTGGCCAAGTGTATAAACTGGCACATTTATTTCATGGTCCTTGGCAATTAGCGCAATGTAATGATTTAATTAAATGTTTAGCTTTTTGTCTTCCTTGAACATGTCTCTGGGCATCAGCTTCAAGTCGTTGAGACCTTGCGTCATCATTTTCGTCGGCCCTCTGCTGAGCATGTCTCTGGGCATCAGCTTCGAGTCGTTGAGACTTTGCGTCATCATTTTCGTGGGTCCTTTGCTGAGCATGTCTCTGAGCATCAGCTTCGAGTCGTTGAGACCTTGCGTTATCATTTTTATTGATCCTCTCCTGAGAATTTCTTTGAACATTAGCTTCAAGTCGTTGAGACCTTTCCTCAAAACTCTCAATTATTCGTATTTGTCGTAAGCGCTTGCTTTCGCGACTAACTTTATACAAATTTCCGCCTTTTCTCTTTTGAGGCATACTTGCTACGTCGTACCGTATACGACGTATACGTAGGTATATTATACGAATTGTTAAATAACAATAGAGTATTTTTTAAATATATATAATAGTAATTTTTTAATATATATGTTCTCAAATATATGTTATTGCCTAATTTTATATAAAAAAATTATATCTATCTATATATATATATATATATATATATATATATAAGTGCCGTAATAATTATATTTATATTATTCTATATATATAAGTATTATTTGTCTTTCTGTATGACCAAGAATTATTTATTCATTAGTTCATCGATTTTCTTGATGAATCTTTTCTTTTTCGTGCTTATTATGTTTTATATTAATTCTTTATATAGGCACACAGCAGCTTTTTTTTATAAGCGCATCGCAGCCTTTTTTTATATGCGCACAACAACCTTTTTTTATAAACGCACAGCAGTCTTTTTTTATAGGCACACAGCAGCCTCTTTTTATATGCACACAACAGCTTTTTTTTATAAACACACAGCAGCCATTTTTATAAGCGCACAGCAGCCTCTTTTTATAGGCGCACAGCAGCCTCTTTTTATAGGCGCACAGCAGCCTCTTTTTATGAGCGCACTGCAGCCTTTTATTATAGGCGCACAGCAGCCTTTTTTATAGGCGCACAGCAGCCTTTTTTTACAGGCGCACAGCAGCCTTTTTTTACAGGCGCACAGCAGCCTTTTTTATAGGCGTACAGCAGCCTTTTTTTACAGGCGCACAGCAGCCTTTTTATATAATTCTATATATTTTTCTATCTATCTATATCTATTTTATATAATTTTATAATATAGATTTTTATATAATTTATATAAATTTTTTTTATATAATTTTTATATAATTGAATTTTTAATATCTTAGAAATCTTTTTTTCATATAAGAAAAATATAATAAAAGTGTAATTATTAAATAATATTAATTACAAATATTTAAACACAATTATTACAAATTTCTATATATATAATTATGTAAAATATCTACCGTTTCTCCCTTCACTCTCCCTCTTCAACGTTATAACTTCGTCTATTACTATTTCCTTTCTCGTAAAATTTTACACCTTCGACTCCTTCTTTGTTGTGCGGATTTTATTTATTATAACATTTTCTATTTTATTTGACCTATCCATTATGACATTTAACGTAATTTAATTTGAAACCAGCAATTTATTATAGATAAATTTATTAAATGACTCACGTTAAAAAATCGAAACTCATCCCTAAGGGGTGATTTTTACAAAATTACACCAAGAAGTAATTTTTGAAAAATTTGTGTATGTGTTTTTGTATATGTGTGCAATTCGTGTAAATAAACATTTAAATTGTATTCCTTGACTATAGTAACATTTATCTTCAATATTATTATTTTATGCGTACCACATTTCTTTCAACTGTTCTTTGTAGTTAATGTCACACATCTCTAATTACTACGTATAATTGTATAAATCGGCTTCTAATTAATCAAGATGTCTAAAGAGATAAACGAAAATGCGTGCAAAACCAGTGAGCATAATGTAAGTAAATTTTAATTTCAAAGAGAGAGAGAGAGAGAGAGAGAGAGAGAGAGAGAGAGAGAGAGAGAGAGAGAGAGAGAGAGAGAGAGAGAGAGGAGAGGGAGAGGGAGAGGGAGAGGGAGAGGGAGAGGGAGAGGGAGAGGGAGAGGGAGAGGGAGAGAGAGAGGGAGAGGGAGAGGGAGAGGGGAGAGGGAGAGGGAGAGGGAGAGGGAGAGGGAGAGGGAGAGTGGAGAGGGAGAGGGAGAGGGAGAGGGAGAGAGAGAGAGAGAGAGAGAGAGAGAGAGAGAGAGAGAGAGAGAGAGAGAGAGAGAGAGAGAGAGAGAGAGAGAGAGAGAGAGAGAGAGAGAGAGAGAGAGAGAGAGAGAGAGAGAGAGAGAGAGAGAGATTTTTGTATTTGTGTGTTAAAGATAGAGAGAGAAAGAGAAAGAAAGAAATTTAGATTATTAATCTATATATATATATATATATATATATATATCTTTTTAGGATCAGATCAGTCGCGAACTTAGCGCTGAAAATAATATTTTAAAGACGGAAATGCAGGAGTTACAGCGGCAATTGGCCGTTGCTTTGGCCAAACAACAACCACAGCCCGTAGTGGTGTTGACTGATGAAAATACACAACCTGCAGTGGTGGTGGCTGCTGACGATAATACACAGCCTGCAGTGGTGGTGGCTGCTGACGATCCACAGCCTGCAGTGATACCGCCAGAAGATTTTTTAAAGGATTCATTGCAATGTAAGTATAATAATAAAGAATAATAAATAAAAATAAATATTAAATAATATAATTTTTTTACAGTAAAACAGAAAGCTCGATGGGCAAGAGCCGGAAGAGGCCGACTACGCGGACGCGGACGTGGCCGTGGCCGTGGACGCGAACGTGGCCGCGGACGCGGAAATACAATTATTAATTATATTACCATGTAATAATATATTATATAATTAATTTTTTTCAAATATATCTTCTTTCCCTTTAGCCTCCTTCTTCCTCTCTCTCTCTCCCGCCACAAAACATAACAAAAATTTATTTACATAAATAAATAATTATTTATTTATATAAATAAATTATTATTAATATTATTAATATTATTTTTTTAATATTAATTTATTATTAAATAAATATTTTATTGTTATTAATATTATAAATATTATTCTTTTTATTATTTATTTATTAGTTTTTTAGTTTTATTATTGTTTGTTATTTTTATTATTTATGATGTTAGTTTATTAATTTTTTTTAAATTAATTTTTGTAAACTATAATTTTTACATATAATATTACTCTTATTGTTACGTATCCCATATTGCAAATTGTAGAAAATTTAATTATTAATATTATATTTGGGCATATCTCAAACAAAAGTTGTAATATTTATTCTATGTAATATTTATTCTATGTAATATTAATTTTGAAAAAATAATTAAATTAGCGTATAGAAATTTAAAAAGCAGCGAATTTTATTAAATAATAATTAACAAATAAAAATTTTTAATATATAATTTTTATTAAATATCTAAACATGTAAAAAATACACATATTTAATAATTTAAATAATTATTTTATACCAAATTATATTTTTTTAATTTTTTTATCCTTTTTTTCATCATTGTCATTATTATCTTCTTTCCGCTTTTTATTTTTTTTCTGAAATTTATCTTTAAATTCATTCTTCATACACTCCTCCTTCTTTAGCTCCTCTCGTTTTTCAAATTCTTCTAATGCCATTATTAATACATGATCTAGCCCATCTTCAAGTACTGAAATTTTTTATTTATATATATAGATTAGGTTATATCTTTATATATATGTAATAATATTAATTTAAATAAAACGATTGACAAATTTATAAAAAAATATCATTTTATTTAAATAAATTAATTATTGTTTATATTTTTACCATTTTGAAATTCTTCAATTTCTGTTGATATATTTAATTGATTCATCGTTATATTTAATTTCAAATCCATTTGTTTCATTTATCAGAACATTTTCTATTTCTTTCGGTATATTATTTTCTTCCACAATTGAATTTTCAAATTCATTTGTATTAATTTGATCATCTTCAATTACTGAAATTTTTTAATTAAAAAATATATTAGATTATATGTTAATGTGATAATATATTAATTTAAATAAAACAATTAACAAATTAAAAAAAAAAATATTATTTTAATAAATTAATTATTATTTATATTTACCATTTAGAAATTCTTCAATTTCTTTTTCTATTTCTTTCGGTATATTATTTTCTTCCATGATTGTATTTTCAAATTGATTTGTATTCGTTTGATCAATGATGACATTTAATATGTGAAACCAGCTACTTATATATATAGATATAGATAGATAGATAGTCATTTCTGAAATGACATGTAAATAAAACTCATCACCTCTAAGGGGTGATTTTTGCAAAATCTCACTGAACAAAATAATTTAAAAATTTTTACGATTTAAAAAAAACAATACATTAATAAATAAATGCTCTTACTTAATAACACCATTTAACAATCACGCCACTACCAAAAGATGATTTTATTAAAATTATATGTTTCTCTTTTATAACTACAAAGTTTCTTAACATAAAATAACATTTTTTAAATGCGCACGCGCGTGAGTAGATGCGTGGGTGGGTGAGTTGGGGTGTAAAATTAAAAAAAACCACATAGTAGCCATCTCTAATAAATTTGCTAAATTTTGCTACCAATTTCTTGAAAATCGGTCAATAAATTTGTAAATGCGTGAGTGGGTGCGTTGGTTGGTGCGTATGTAGACAAAACTTAAAAAAAATCACATACAGTAACCATCTTTGAAAAATTTGCGAAATTTTAGTACCAATTTAGTGAAAATCGTTTAATAAATGTGTGAATGCGTGTGTGGATGCGTGGGTGGGTGCGTAAGTAGACAAAACTAAAAAAATCACATATAATAGTCATCCCCGAATAATTTTCGAAATTTTGGTACCAATTTCGTGAAAATCGGTTAACAAATTTATGAGTGCGTGGGTGGGTGTGTGGGTGGTTGCGTGGGTTAGCAAAACTTTAAAAATTAAAAATTTGAAAATTTTAATACCAATTTCGAATCGTTCACCAATTTCGTGAAAATCAGTGAACAAATGTATTAGTACGTGGGTGGGTGCGTGGGTGGTTGCGAGGGTTTGTTAAAAAAAATCACATATAATAGCCATCCCCGAAAAATTTGATAAATTTTGTTACCAATTTCATGCAAATAGATGAAAAAATATATGATTGCGTAGGTGGGTGCGTGGGTGGTTGCGTGGGTGGGCAAAACTTTAAAATAACCATAATGGTCATCCCTTAAAAATATTGAAAATTTTACTACCAATTTCGAAAATATCGGTTAATAAATATGTGATTGCTTGGGTGGGTGCGTGGGTGAAGGTGTAAAACAAAAAAAATCACATATAGTAGCCATCCCCGAATAATTAGCGAAATTTTGGAACCAATTTATTGAAAATCGGTTAACAAATGTATGAGTGCGTAGGTGGGTGCGTGGGTGGTTGCGAGGGTGGGTTAAAAAAATCACATATAGTAGCCATCACCGAAAAATTTGCTGAATTTTTTTACGAATTTATTGAAAATCGGTGAACAAATGTATAAGTGCGTTGGTTGGTTTTTTGGGTGGTTGCGTGGGTGGGCAAAACCCACGCAACCACCCACATACAATGTTTTGGAACACCCTAAACAAATTGGCGTAAATGGCGTAAAAATCTGTAAAAAAATTATTTTCAGGAAAACATACCCTCCTCTATGAGAAAAAAAAATTTTTTTTTAAATGAAAATAAACCCCACAGCAGCCACCCCCGAAAAATTTGCAACATTTTGGTACCTGTTTCACAAAAATCGGTCCACAAATGTGGAAGGAGTTCGCGTACATACAGACAGACAGACGGACGGCACTTATATATATAGATATCAGCATAGTTTTATCGGGTCGAAGCATACGATAAATATTCTCAAATGTTTGGCTGTTAAACAACAAAAACGTATGTTAATTATTGTAATTTTGAAAATATATATTTATTAGAATTATTTTTCGAAACATATATGTCAAAATATATTAGTAAAATTATAAGTTCTTTTCTACAAAAAAAAATATTAATTTATTTTTATTCAATAATTTTTCTTACCGAATGTCATGGCACCAATGCAAAGCATGAAATGAGAATATGTGATCGAATTTCGAAATATACTCCTCGGGCAATTTTTTCGTTTGAATATCCAACACTTCGAATTTGAGTCGTTCCTTGTCACCGTATATTTTGTTTGCGTATTCGATCACATTCTTCATAATATCTGTACCTTTATAATATATATTTTAACAATAATTAATATTAATTGTTATTACATTATTGTGTGTATGTTTGTGTGAGCGTGCGAGTGTTATAATCTTTCGTAATTTATAATTTTCTCTTACCAATCATTGTTGCTTTTGGATCAAGTGCCGGAAGAAGAATATCCTTTGTTATATCTCCGGGTCCACAACCAACATCCATACATTTTCCAGATATATTTTTCAGCTCTTTGGCGAACTCGTTGATTATAAGTGATGCATTGTTTTTGCACATATTATCAAATAAAACGTACTGCGCTGGTTGTACCATGGTTTTAGGATAATGTTTAAATAACTAGAATATAAAAAAATATATAAAATATGAAAAGATATATAATAAGATTGAAGGAAATGAACTAATAAGAGCCGATGCGTCGGCATTTTAATACGCAAATATTTTGTTTGTAATTATTCTTTATTTATTCAGAACGTTTCTGTCTTTTCTTTGGATCATCTTCAGCTTATCGTTTAATAATACAAGTGTTCGGTATAATGTATAAAAACAACACTCACTTTTAACTTTTAATACAATAAGCTGAGGATGGTACAAAAAAGTACTAAAATATTCTAAATAAATTAAGAATAATTACACACAAATTGCGTAATAAACCATAAGAGTTTTTCGTAATTAATTGAAATCAATAAATTTACGTTTTAATTCCGACACACTAGCTTTTATTAGCTCATTTTCTTCAATTCTTTAATATTAATATATATAGTTTTTTTCTCTATCATAATTAAAATATAAAAAAAAATTCAATATGATATGGGGAATAAAAAGAATATTTTACAATACTTTATCGGTATATTTAGTTACAAGTAAAATTATTTTCTAAATAATAGTATTCTCTCACTTAAAAGCAAAGATTGATTAAGATTGTTTGTTGTCATACGAGGAAGAGGATGTATTTGAGAAAGGAGGGAAAGATAGATTCATAACTTGAATTAATTAACAGTCGAAATGTCAGTGGTATTTTTAGACGTTTGGTTAGTGATTATTCAATCAATAAAGGATATTAAAAATAAGTCATTTTTGGGTCCTTCGAGGAACCTAAACTATTTATTGGAAACTGTTTTTAGAATTTTATAGAAACTGAAGCTAAGAATTATTTGTTTACCATGTCCGGGAAATGTTATGAAAATCAAGTTTTATTAGCGATTATATTATTGGAACAGTCATATATGAGTGTTTTTTAAGTTTTACACTTAATGTATCTTCAAAATAAAATCAATTGTATATTTATTTATTAAAAAATAAATACTAGATGTAGAGAATTTAATGTTTAGATATACATAATTTACATTACACATACAGTGTGTGTTGAAAGTCTGAAAATGGTTGAATATTTCATAAACTATGCATTTTAGAAAAAAATCTTTCAAACAAAAGTGGTAGGGCTTAAAAATATCTATTTACTAGTCAGTCTCATTTAAAAGCTACTAGTTGACTTTCAAATAATGTTAAAAAACGAATAATGCAAAATTATAATTTACATGAAACTAAAATTATGTGAAACTCGAGATAATAAGTTCAAATAAATAGTCAAAAGAAGTAGAAAAAAAGTAGAAAAGAATCTTTACGAGTTACCTTAGTAAACTTGTCTCCGCCGCGATTGGGATGAAAATAATAAAGAACTTGTGAGAACGTGAAAGACATGTCTCAACCTATTTTTATATGATACTCGAAATAATCAATTCATTTTGCGCCGAGTTCAATATTATGATTATGCAATAGAACTAGTAATAATTATTACGAGTTATTTGATTAAATTTGCCTACAAAGTAATTGCGACTGGGTTAAACATGCACTTTTTTGTAACAGAGATTACGAAAACGTGAAACATATACTTCTAGACTTATTTGTATACGTATCAAGCAACGCGGTATCAGTGCGAAGTCAAGTATATAATAAAATGCTAATATGATTTACATCAGTGCTCGTAATTAGTTGCCCTTGTCGGGCCGATATCTGAAGCGACGCCTTCGATCCCCCACCAAAAATTGTATCACGATTTCGCGGAAATTGCAATCTCAGCATATTTTTTTTGTAGGGACAATCCTGTCAGGAATGTTGCTTGATATGTATACAAATAAGTTTAGAAGTATGTTTCACGTTTTCGTAATCTCTCTTACAAAAAAGTGCATGTTTAACCCAGTCGCAATTAATTTGTAGGCAAATTTATTCAAATAACTCGTAATAATTATTACTAGTTCTTTTGCATAATCATAATATTAAACTCGGCGCAAAATAAATTGATTATCTCGAGTATCATATAAAAATGGGTTAAGACATGTCTTTCACGTTCTCACAAGTTCTTTATTATTTTCATCCGAATCGCGGCGGAGACAAGTTTACTCAGTTAACTCGTAAAGATTCTTTTCTACTTTTTTCTACTTCTTTTGACCATTTATTTGAACTTATTATCTCGAGTTTCACAGTATGGTTTATTTCGCAATTTGTGTGTAATTACTCTTAATTTATTCAGAACATTTTAGTTCTTTGGACCATCCTTAGCTTATTGTATAAACAGTGAATGCTGTTTTTCATACATTATACCGAACACTTGTATTATTAAACGATAAGCTGAAGATGATCGAAAGAAAGGACAGAAACGTTCTGCATAAATATAGAATAATTACACACAAAATATTTGCGTATTAAAATGCCGACATCGGCTCTTATTAGTTCATTTCCTTCAATCTTTTTATATATCTTTTTATATTTTATATATTTTTTTATATTCTAGTTATTTACACATTATCATAAAATCATGATACAACCAGCGCAATACAATTTATTTGATAATAACAAAAACATTACATCACTTTTAATGAACGAGTTTGCCAAAGAGCTAAAAAATATATCCGGAAAATGTATGGATGTTGGTTGTGGAGCCGGGGATATAACAAATTAAGAATATTCTTCTTCCGGCGCTTGATCCAAAAGCAACAATGATTGGTAAAAAAATTATAAAATAATAAATCAGATTATTATAACATCTCGCGTACGCGCGCACAAATACACACACATACATTGTGATAATAATTAATATTAATTAATATAACAATTATATATTATAAAGATACAGACATTATGCAAAATATAATCGAATACGCGAACAATACGTGTGGTGACAAGAAACGACTCAAATTCGAAGTGTTGGATATTCAAACGAAAAAATTGCCCAAGAAATATATTTCGAAATTCGATCACATATTCTCATTTTATGCTTTGCAATGGTGCTATGACATTCGGTAAGTAAGATTATTAAATAAACGTAAATTAACATTTTTTTTGTAGGAAAGAACTTTTGCATATAATTTTACTATTATATTTTTACATAACTATATTTCAAAAATTAATTCTAATAGATATATATTTTCAAAATTACAATAATTAACATTCATCTTCATTGTTTAACAGCCAAACGTTTGAGAATATTTATCGTATGCTTCGACCTGGTAAAACTATGCTGATATTAAGTATAGCACGTAACACAGTTATCTTTGAGGCCTTAGAAATTTTGGCGCAAGATATGCGATATGCATCATATATGGGGGGGAATATTATTACATTGAAATATGATGTAAAATTATATAGTAGCATAAATTCTGATTGTAAAAATATCTTTAGCAATATTTTAAAATCCCCCGAGTGTACATACACTTATAAATGACTGACATATACAATAGATTTAGTTGCTTTACATTCTTGTATTATTTAACATTTAATTTTGGATACACTTTTTTGTTTTACTTACTGATCGATCTGCGAAGATATCAATATCAAATATATAACAGATGGCATTATCTATAAAATCCCTTTCTTTATATATAAATATTTAAATATTACATGTGTGTGTGTATTGCTTCTATTGCAATGTTTTAACTGTAGACTGTCAATTATCTTTATACAGGACAAAAAAAAGTATGTTGGAGCATTTCATTATTCGGCCCGACCTCGCGAAGAGCTAATAGAAATACTTGAAGATATCGGATTTCAAGTTCATCATTGCAGTCATCGGGAGATAACACTAATGAGAATACAGAAAAGTTTCTACGTAAGTATTTTCCTTGACATGCATGCAAATATTAAATTCCAGAATATGTGATTAATATAACTTTTTAAATATTATTTCTTCTTATTTATTTGATTTGTAATTGTAAATTAATCATATTTTTTTAAATTCTCAATAGCCATACTTACTTCACAATATACTTTTACATTTTTGGACAATATGTCGTATAATCTAAGAGAGGAGTTCATGAATGAGTTTGCACGTAGATATACGGAAATAAAAGTTAAAGAATACAGAGATAGTCAAGGTAATTCTAAGCTGCATAATGGAAAAGAAGAGACGGATATTCTTACTTTATATTCTGTACTAATAGTTTATGCTCAAAAAAATGTTTCTTAGTTGTATATATATCTCTCCATGATCTACGGCAAAAATGGGTATAATTTTTTTCTTTCCTATTTCTTTTTTTAACCCCCTTTTTACAAAACGATTGTATTGATAATATTTACTTGTATTTCTCTCTTTATAAACTAATCTAAAATAATAATATTAACAAATTTATTTTACAAGTATATTGAAGTATGTATTGAAGTAAGTATATTGTGTGTGTGAGCTAAATATTTTATATTTTATTTATATTACATAAGGTACAAAATATATTATATAAGATATATAATATAGTAAAAAATACTTAATACAGTTTTTTTTTTTTAATTGATGGAACGTATCGAAAATAAAAGAAAAAATATTTTTTATAGATTGACAGATTCCATAAACAATGTAAATACTTTATAAATTTGTAAATATTATTTTTACTCTCTAACATGGTTACAATTCTAAATAACACCATGTATGTTTTTATTGCATATAAACAATGTATATTGTTTTGACCATTTTCTATTGTGTTTTTATATTTAATAATTATCTATGATATATGTTTGTACTTGATCTTTGTTCGCGAGCGGAGGAATATCCCGCACCGCGAGAATGCGAATGCGAACACCGGCACAAGCCTCGAGAGAGGCACGCGATCGGGAACGTTGCGCGATATGAATCGCTATCGGATAGGAAGAGAATGCGAGAATGACGAGACGCACAGTATCACAGGCACTGACAGAAGAATTTATTGCACAGACAGTTAAATGAGGAGGCCGACGGGAATTGAAACTGACGGTACGCTGAGGCGTGACTCCGACGATTGACGGAGATCTTGACGCGCGAATGATGTTGCGACGTAATGTCCGGCTCGGTAACCGAGCGGTAACGCGAGAACGGAAATCTTGTCGGGGCGCGGGATGGCCAGCGCGAGCGCGATTACGCCCTTCAGACGCGATTCTTCCCGTCGGTCTTCTCAATAATATTGGCTCTTAATGGCTCTTAATGGAGCGCGACACAGAGTTCTTTGACTGGGTGATCGAGCAATACACCCTGTCCCGCGATGTCCCAGTTCGGTCGATCGTGGCGCGCGAGCGCACGCGAAGTGCTCCGCCAGCGAGCCTTCAGAAATTCACGATCGATGAGAATGATGATGATATCGCGGTTAATTTGGTTTCCGCACTGGTGCAGGGCAAGCGATTCGTAAGGTCGCTGCCGCTGTCGAAAAACGCGAAACTTGCGTTCGCGACACGGCTATTGATATGCGATGTGTCGCGTGCGGCTTCCCAAGAGGAACTGAACGGTAGATGATCCCGAATAGGATCGGCAACTACGAACTAAATTATAAAAACTGACATTCCTTCAGAACCATACGAGAAAGAGAGCGAACGAAGACATACGAACACGCTAGGCTCTCTCTCTCTCTCTCTCTCGTCCTTCCGCGATACCGCGACAAGTAAACACGCAGGAATTTCACGGCCGTTTGACATGAGAACTAAAGCTTAACGAATAACGCGACGCAAATACGTTCGATCTTGAACATACCGCCCGCCTTGGAACGTCGTTCCAATATTAGCTTCAAAATGGAAGACACGTTAATTAGGCGCGTTGTTAGATCCCCGAATCTAGAAGGACGAGAGAGCTTACATGAGGTGTCCCCGAAGGATAGCAACAGATACATGGTTTTGAAGAGCCGCCCGCCTTGACGAAATAACTTAGATAAAGACGCGGCGAAGTACGTGAAGAAAACGCCAAACGCAAAGAATAAATTTCGAATAACACTTGACGAACTAACGCTAAGAACGCCAAATAAAACTAGAAACGCGAGATAACGCAGAATTGAACGAATAGAACCTTAAACTAGAAACGCGAGAACGCGCGATTGTGACTGCGAATACAGCACAATAGAATCGCAAATGAACGCAAATGAGAGCGCGAAAAGAAAGAGGCGGGGCACTGACATCGAAATATGACATGACCGCGAGTTATGAATTAAACTTAGCCTACGAGATTATCGCATTACTTAAGAGTAATCGCAACGAATAAACACATAGAAAATGAAAGACGCAGAGCGAGAACGAAATAAATCGCGAAGAACCTTAAGTTAAACTATAAGTACCAGCTTTACGACGCCGAGAGCGATCGCGAGCGCGGGTCCTTCGGGCGATGAGACTTAGAATTTACGCGAAAACCGGAGGTCAGACCTTGTCCGCCCGAAGATCTGAATCATCTGGTAAGTCTATCGGGAGCAGACATAATTTACCGATAGGGCGAACAAACTCCGATGACGTGGTTTTGACGGTGGCCACGCGCGGAAGGCCATCCGGACCAGGATGAACGCAAGTGACGCGGCCGATTTCCCATTTACATGGAGGAAATAGAGGATTGCGAATGAGAACGATTTTGCCAATGGACAGAGGAAGGTGCGGTTTGCGCCATTTATTTCGCTGCTGTAGAGTATTTATGTAGTCTGCGGACCACAATTTCCAAAAGCGCTCCGCGAGCTGCCGAACGGTTTGCCACCGCGAGAGTCGATTTTCCTTCAATTCCAGAACCGACGGCTCCGGAGGGACCGTTATCGAGGCTCCAATCAGAAAGTGACCGGGGGTCAGAAACTGAAAGTCGTCGAATTCGTCAGACAGCGGCGCGATCGGACGGGAATTTAAGCATGCCTCGACTTGGCATAAGAGCGTAGTAAGCTCCTCGAAAGAAAGAGTGTGATCCCCGACCACGCGATGGAGATGATATTTAACACTCTTTATTCCGGCCTCCCACAGTCCTCCGAAATGAGGAGCGGAGGGCGGAATAAAGTGCCAGCTTATGTTATCCCCGGCGGTGATGTTGAGCAGCTGGGGATCCCGAAGCGTCGCGCCATATGCTTTAGAAAGCTCGCGATCTGCGCCAACAAACGTCGTACCGTTGTCCGAGTAGATGGCCTGGGGAAGTCCGCGGCGAGAGCTAAAGCGATTGAGAGCTTGTATAAACGCGGCGGTAGAATAGTCCCCGACCAGTTCTAGGTGGATGGCGCGAGTAGCGAGGCAAATGAAAAGCGCGACATACGATTTGTGAGACTTAATTCCGCGACCGGCAGCCGAACGAACTTTGATAGGCCCAGCGTAATCCACCCCGCAATGAGCAAAGCTCCTAGACGGAGGGGACACCCGCACGGCCGGGAGATTGCCCATTAATTGCTGCGGAACCGCAGCGCGTTCGCGGACACACGGCACGCACGCATGAATAATAGACTTGACTAGCGTTCTTGCGCGAAGGATCCAATATTCCTTCCGGAGAACACTGAGTGTCAGCTGAGTCCCGCCGTGTAGCGAGCGGAGGTGCGCGTGTGACGCGATGAGCCGAACAAGGGGGTGGCTGGCCAAAGCAATGGGGTGACGCGATTCGTACGGAAGCGGAGCGCAACGAAGGCGTCCGCCGACTCTCAACAACCCGTCGCGATCAAGAAACGGAGTCAGTGGCGCGAGCGAGCTTTTGACAGATACGGGGTTTACTGAACGCAGCGCGCGGAGTTCCGCCGGGAATGACTCGAATTGAATTTGCTTGAGCCAATAAACTTTTGCTTTGGAGAATTCAGCGGCAGAAAGCGCGCTGCCCCCAGGAAACTGAGCAGAATTGCGCGAAAGGCGCCGACAGCAATGAATGAAGCGAAATAAGTAAGCCGTCACACGAATCAATCTCGGCCACGACGAGAAACGGGATGCGAGGTCCCACGGAATGGTCGGAGTAGCGACGTGACAGACGCGAAGTTTCTCCTCTCCGGGAGAATCGTCACTGAAAGGCTCCGGCGCCGCGGGCCAATCATCTGAGGGCAGTCTCAACCATGGGGGGCCGTCCCACCATAGATGATGATTTAAGAGTTCGGCGCTGGAAAGGCCCCGCGAGGCACAATCAGCAGAATTCGTCGCCGTGGGCACATGACGCCACACCACATATGGTGATGTAGTCTTAATATTCGCAACGCGATTTGCTACGAAGGTTTTCCATCGCGATGGATGAGACCGAAGCCACGCGAGCACGATAGTCGAGTCGGTCCATCCGAAACAGGGAACAGAATGCAAATTGAGCGCGTCGCGAACGAACGTGATCAACCGGGAAAGAAGAAGCGCGGCGGAAAGCTCCAAGCGCGGCACGGTCATAGGCGAAATCGGAGCGACTTTAGATTTGCCAGCGATTAATGAGACGAAAACCCGACCGTCGGAATTCGTCACGCGCAGATAAACGACGGCGGCATATGCATGGGTGGAGGCATCTGCAAAGCCGTGCAACTCCGCCGAGGAATCTGAGAGAGAATTAGTCCACCGCGACAGCACTATACGATTGAGATTAGGTAACGTAGAATAAAGAATTTGCCATCTCGCCATGATCGCATCAGGGATCGCCTCGTCCCAGCCGATCCTTGCGCGCCACAACTGTTGCATAACTAGTTTCGCCGCAACGGTCGCGGGAGTGACCCATCCGAGCGGGTCGTACAATCGAGCGATTACCGACAGAATTGACCGTTTAGTATTTGGAGCTGTGGACTCTGTTGACACTTTGAATTGAAATGCATCGTTCGCGGGATTCCAAATGATACCGAGCACTTTGACACTCTCACCCTCAGAGAGATCTTTATGACAGGCTAAACCGTGATCCGAAGGATCGAGATCCGCCAGTAAGACCGATGAGTTGCTGGCCCATTTACGAAGCTCAAACTGACCGCAGCGAAGTAAAGCAATGAGTTGATCCCGCTTATCGCGTAGCGCCTCGATCTGATTGTCACCGAAAATGACATCGTCGACGTAAATCTGCGTTTTTAGAATTGAGGCAGCAAGAGGAAATCGATTACCCTCGTCGTCGGCCAAACATTTGAGCACGCGTAACGCGAGAAACGGAGCGCACGCCATGCCGTAAGTGACCGTAAGGAGTTGAAAATCGCACGGGGCGTTACCTTGAGCCGGATGCCACTTTATTCGCTGAAAATTTACATCGCGAGAATCTAATAAAATTTGGCGGAACATTTTGGCAATGTCCGCGATATAAACATACCGAAATTGCCGCCAGTTGACGATAATTGATCGCAAATCAGTTTGTAGCTTCGGGCCAACGAGTAGGTGATCATTTAGACTAGACCCGTTGGAAGTAATGTACGATGCATTGAAAACCACGCGCAACCTCGTGGTTGCACTGTCCGCGCGAGTCACGGGATGATGCGGAATATAAACTGAGTGTGGCGAAAAGGTGTCATCCGCGACACGACGCATGTGTCCGAGCGTCTCGTATTCGGTCATGAACGCGAGATAGTTGTGGTAAAGATCGGGCTGAGACTTGAAGCGGCGGAGAAGGCATTGTAGAAGACGCTCAGCGGAGCGTTTTGAGTCGCCTATGGCTAAAGGCGGCGGAGATTTGAACGGCAAGCGGACAATATATCGCCCGCTTGCGTCGCGTGAGTGAGTCTCCTTAAAGTGAGCTTCACATTGCTCGTCTTGAGGAGAGTAGATGCGCGACGAAGGGAGCTCCTCGATCTCCCAAAACTTTTGTATGTCCTCCGAGAGGGACGTTAATGATGTGCAATGATGCACTGAAACTGCGTGAGAGGAGCGCGTCGCCGAATCCGGAACGGGACCGGAAATAACCCACCCAAAGATCGTCTGTTGCGCGACGGGATATCCGGGCTGTCCTTTACGAACCCCCTCGAGGATAGCCTCGCTACACAGATCAGCGCCGATGAGCAAATCGATTGATTCGGTGCTGGTCGGATCGGGATCGGCCCACGCTAAGTGGTAGAGATGAGAAAGCGCGGATTTATCGACGACACGTTGAGGAGCATAAGCCGTGAGCGAAGGAAGTATGAGAGCGGTGGCGGATAAATACGCCGAGGAAGGAATGAGAGGAGAAATTTTAATGTAAGCGGCTTGCCGAGCCGTGCCGGCAGCGCATCCGCCGACGCCCGAGATAGACGTAAGCATGCGAGTGCGCTGTAAACGAAGAGTCTGAGCGAGCGCTTCAGAAATGAAGGTGGCTTCCGAGCCTTGATCCAACATAGCTCGGACCACCACTGAACGGCCTGAGGCCGACGCGACGTGAACACGCGCGGTAGCGAGAAGGACCCGCGGTCGCGAGCACAGAGCCGCGGATGCCGAAAGCGAATTGACTGCCGAGACCGTAGCCGACGGCAATTGAGACGGAACCGGCGGCGGAGTGTCTTTCGTCGGAGACACGGAAATTCCTGGCTCAGAATCCGATCCAATGTGCAGCATCGAGTGATGCCGTTTGTTGCACGACCGACAAGAAAATCGGCTTTTACATTCTTGAACTGAATGCAGAGAACTTAGACAATTGAAACACCGTTTGAGAGATTTCACGGTCTCGCGGCGCTGGATCGGAGTCTGAGCGATAAACTTCGAACATTTATTTACAAGATGCTGAGATTTACACAGCGGGCAGGTTATCGGCGAGGACGCTGACGCGGTTGAGGCGGAAACGCGTTGATGGCCTGCGGCCTTTTGATCGTTTCCGGATTTCGAATGCACTTGAAGAGTGCATTCATCAAGAGCTCGAATTCTGTTTCTCACAAATGCGCACAGAGCTTCATACGTTGGCGGAGTGTCGGAGTCAGTCGCTCGAATTGTCCATGCTTTTCTCGTCGCGGGATCAAGCCGATGCACGGCGAGGTGGACGAGAAAGTCGTCCCATAACTCACTCGGCGTGCGTTTGAGCTGCTTCATGGAAGCGACGGAAATATTAATTTTATCAATTAACGATTGAAGATCCGAGGCCGACTCTTTATTTGACACCGGCAATCCGAGCAACGTAGTGAAGTGATGCGCCAAGAGCCGACGCGGATTTTCAAATCGCCGACTAAGCGCGTCCCATGCACTTGAGAAGTTATCCGCGGTAACCGGAATATTGCTTATCGCGTCGAGAGCGCGACCTTTCAACGACGAAGAAAGATAGTGCATACGCGCGAAGTCAGTCAGCGACTTGTTTTTTACGATGAGTGTGAGAAAGCGATCGCGGAAATTCTCCCAGTCTGAGTATGTGCCATCGAACAGCGGAAGTTTAATGGGAGGTAAATAAGAAAGATTTAACGCGGACGCATCCGTAAGCCCGACAACACTCGCATTAAGAGATTGATTTTCACTTCCGATTGGCTCGAGTTCCTCGAGCCAATTCGTCATGAAGTCTCTCGTCTGTTGATAGATGTCCTCCACCACATCGCGGACGTTGTCCTTGAAGTAGCTCACAGTAGGGCGAGTCGCTAGAGGAACGGCCTTGAGTAGTTGAGCGTGCCCGTCCTGGAACAGCATCCAGCTTTCTTGGAGGTGGGAGAGTCTGCTCCGAATCGTGGGAGCAGTCACGTTCGACTTTCCCATCTTCTTGAAGTTTGAGAGCGAGCGCTCGATCGAGTGCTGCACACTGCCTTGCTTTTGCAGGAGATCCTGCATGATTGCCGAAATAGCTTGCGATTTTTGTCACTAAACTCCCGCGATCCGACACGTCCCGGCGATCCGGCTCGAAGGACCAGCAATATGTTCGCGAGCGGAGGAATATCCCGCACCGCGAGAATGCGAATGCGAACACCGGCACAAGCCTCGAGAGAGGCACGCGATCGGGAACGTTGCGCGATATGAATCGCTATCGGATAGGAAGAGAATGCGAGAATGACGAGACGCACAGTATCACAGGCACTGACAGAAGAATTTATTGCACAGACAGTTAAATGAGGAGGCCGACGGGAATTGAAACTGACGGTACGCTGAGGCGTGACTCCGACGATTGACGGAGATCTTGACGCGCGAATGATGTTGCGACGTAATGTCCGGCTCGGTAACCGAGCGGTAACGCGAGAACGGAAATCTTGTCGGGGCGCGGGATGGCCAGCGCGAGCGCGATTACGCCCTTCAGACGCGATTCTTCCCGTCGGTCTTCTCAATAATATTGGCTCTTAATGGCTCTTAATGGAGCGCGACACAGAGTTCTTTGACTGGGTGATCGAGCAATACACCCTGTCCCGCGATGTCCCAGTTCGGTCGATCGTGGCGCGCGAGCGCACGCGAAGTGCTCCGCCAGCGAGCCTTCAGAAATTCACGATCGATGAGAATGATGATGATATCGCGGTTAATTTGGTTTCCGCACTGGTGCAGGGCAAGCGATTCGTAAGGTCGCTGCCGCTGTCGAAAAACGCGAAACTTGCGTTCGCGACACGGCTATTGATATGCGATGTGTCGCGTGCGGCTTCCCAAGAGGAACTGAACGGTAGATGATCCCGAATAGGATCGGCAACTACGAACTAAATTATAAAAACTGACATTCCTTCAGAACCATACGAGAAAGAGAGCGAACGAAGACATACGAACACGCTAGGCTCTCTCTCTCTCTCTCTCTCTCGTCCTTCCGCGATACCGCGACAAGTAAACACGCAGGAATTTCACGGCCGTTTGACATGAGAACTAAAGCTTAACGAATAACGCGACGCAAATACGTTCGATCTTGAACAATCTTAGAACTGATATTAAATTCATAATAAATAGTAATTGAATGATAATTAAACATAATTATTAGAACAAATAAATGATTATATTTTTATACTTTTACTTCTATATTCTATTTCTATATCATATGTCAATATCTCATTTAATATTTATTACTTAAAAATAAAATTGATTATCCAAGTGAATCCTGTTGATGCCATTTCGATTAAAATTGCAAAATAATATTTTAACCGTAATCTTGAAGAAAATTTGCATATAGTTAAAAACAATTTTACTTCCATTATATCGGCAAGAAAACAATTAGAAAAATCTGGAATTTCTTCATGTAATTCTCTGAATATAACATTTAGTCAGAAGTACGAGAAAGTGAGCAGCCTCACCCCCATGGAAAAATATATATGTAAAAATATATGTAGAAATATATGTAATATATTATATATATTTTGAAATATATGTATAATATAAATACATATTTGCATAATATAATTTATATATATATTTAAAAAATATATGTAAGTAAAAAAATAGTTTTATTATATTGAATTTGAATATAATCTATAACAAATAAATATTATATGCTATATATATTTTGAATAATAATTTGTATATATTATTATAATTGGATTTTTCCATATATGTGTGATATCACTTAAACTGTATAAAGAAATATATATATATATATATGTGTGTAATATATGTGTATATATATCTATCATATATATATATATATATATATCACATATAATCTTTATATAGTTATACATATATTAATATAGGATTCTTGCATATATGTATGGTATATATTAACTTTATAAATAGAATTATATTTACATTATATATACATATATATATATATATAATATATATACAAATATATATATTATATTTATATTATGTATATATTTTTGCATATATTACAAATATATATATTCTTTACTTATATTTGTTATATAACCCTAAACGGCAAACAATGATTAAATTTTGTATATGCAAACTTATATTTCATATATATTATAAATATATTTTTACATATATATATAAATATATTTTTGCATATGTATAAATATCTTTTTACATATATACATAAATATATACTATTTATATTTTTTAATAACAAAAAATTATATAATTTTGTATATGCAGACTTATATTTCATATATACTTTTGCATATATTATAAATATATTATAAGCGGCAAAAAATGATTTAATTTCTTATACATTTTATATATGTATTAATATATATTTATATATGTATAAAATATATTTTAGAATATATTTTTGAATATATATTTTTCCATGGGGGCACATTCAGATAAAATAAGAAATTAAAATAGCTACAATATTAACAAAAATAATGGCTTGCAAATTTTAATTAACATTTCTGAAAATAAACAGCCAGTTGATGTGTCACTATGAAATTACAACAATTTTGGTACTTCTAAAGTACGCATCCATTGGCTTGTTTAAGGTAGAATGCACTTTTTCACGATATAAAATGATATTAACAGACAGATGACAAAATTTAAAATTTAATAATTTAAGTTGATATTTTGTCACTCTCTCATTGATACAAATCTAACAAATAATTTATATATTTATATGTATTGTTTATATATACATACGTCTGTGGACGGTACTGCTTCTCACGTTCGGCCGCTAACATGCATGCTTGGAGCGAGGAAAACTGCACCGCGATCCGATTTTTGATTGTTGATACTACTGAACATAATTAAGAAACTAGTGTATAAGTAAAGTTTCTTCAATAACGTGTATAGAGCGATCTAATTTTGGTTGTATATAAGTATAATAAATTACAACAAAATCTTCACAGAAAAAAAAATACGCCAAGTATATAAAAAAATTCGGTATTGTATAGCTAATATGGTTTTGTAAAAATTTTTCTAAAATTGAAAATAAAATTTAAAAATATATTATTTAAAAATGCAGCTCAAAAATAAATATAAAACAAAGCTCAGCCAAGTATAAAAGTATTAACTTATTATCTGATATAAAATTTGTCAAAAGAATATTACTTTTATATTTTTCAGAATGATTATCTGCATAATTAAAACGGTTTAGACCTGCATTGAAAGAATTAAAGTGACAAAAACTCGGGCGTGCCCGGTTCGGAGCAATAAAATGATATAAGTTTTCTAATAAGATTGCTTGAAAACTAATTTATAAAATTAATTTGTAGAGTAACAAGGAAGATTTTTTGTGTTTAAAAATGTTTCATATTAAATGATGTTGTTTTTTTAAATTCTTTTTTTCTCTTATGTTTTTATATTTCAAACTTTATTTGATAGGACTGTTTTTTTAAAATAATTCTTAAATAAAACATAATTTTTAAATAAAATATATTCTTAAAATAAATATTAGAATTTTAATTAATTTGTTGATATTTTACATTTTTTTGCTGCGTTATGCTAAGATCATGTATTTTTAATTAATTTTATTCAAGTTATATATATATATATATATATATATATACTACACAATTATTATATTATTATAAAATCCTAATAAAAATAACAAGTAAGGCTCTGTGTACAATAGAGAAATAAATATTAAATATTAAAAATAGGTATTATTTTAAAATAATAAAATCAAAAAACTCTGATAAAAAAATACAAATTCAGGTATAAAAGACTAATAATGGCTAATAAACTAGTAAGAGCCCTTTATACTCGTATTTGTATTTGTATATCAAATCTTTTTCGATTTCATTTTATTATTTTAAAATAATTCCTATTCCTATTTAATATTTAATATTTATTTTTCTAATGTGCGCAGGGCCTAATCGAAGAGAAAAGTTATTCGATTAATAATTAATCAGTTTCAGCGATTAATTGATTAACCGCAACCATATTAACCGATAAATCGTTTAGTCGAATATTAAATAAGATCGCTCTATACATGTTATTGAAAAAATTTTATTTATACACTAGTTCCTTAATTATGTTCAGTAGTATCAACAATCACAGATCAGATCGCAGTGCAGTTTACTTCGCTCCAAGCACGTATGTTACAATTACAATTTTGATAAATTGATATATTTTTGATTCTGTATGTTATCAAGGAATAGAGAAAAGAAAGAAGCGACGTCAGAGCTAACATAAATAACCACTCCACATTAATTATAAATTCGTATTATTTTTTATATAATCAAAGATTGAGACAAATATTTAATTCTAATATTTTTCAGAATGACGCAGCTTAATTCGTAGAACGTAATAATTTTACTCTATGTATACATAATTTTCACTGCTTTAAACCCCTTCCACAAAGTCCGATAACTTTGGAAGAAGTAGAAGTAAAAGAACAAATTGATAATATACTGCAGAGGAAATACAAAACGAAGAAGTTCAATTAGAAGACGAAAAAACTTTTGATTTTTACATATGAAATTCCAGAAGCGGAAAGAGTTGATCTATTAACACAGATGATGATAATGTATATCTTCCGGAGAAAGTTATTTGTAGTTCTATTGATAAAGCCAAATCAGATGATTATAAAAAATAAGCACAATGTGAACGATTTTATTTTAGGCGTAAGAAGAGGCAGAAAATATATTCGTGAACATTGCTTAATGATTTATTTCGACGCACTGTTTGATTCTGTTTTGTGCACACGGCACTTCGGACATCTATTTCTTTATGTACTTCCACCGAATATTATGTTGTACATTAACAGATCAGCGCAACTGAAGAAAAATAATGCAACAGCGTGGCTCCTATATCACGACGTTGTCATCTCATTTTCCCAAAAATTGAATCATGGAAACAATATTAATATATATGGATGGATTTGGCATTCGATGCTCTTCAATTTTTTTTGAACCAAGCCAGTTGTTGTGCCACTAAAAATCGGAAAAATTGATTCCTCTAAAGTATGCACCCATTGTTTCGTCTAAGGTAGAATGCACTTTTTCACGATATAAAGCGATATTAAAATGAGGGACAAACATGTATCACAGATAATTATTAAAGAAAACGCAATAGAAATTAGTCCATATTATGAATATATTTACAAATACATTGTTTGTATGCAATAAAAACATACATGGTGTTATTTAAAATTGAACTACGTTGTGTGGAGAGTAAAAATAATATTTATTTTACAAAGTATATATACAATGGTTATGAAATCTGTCGATCTATATATGTATATAGAAAATATTTCTTTTTTTCGATACGTACATATTAATTTTAAAAAGAAAATTGTGTATTAAATGATTAATACCATATATTATATACATCTTATATAATATATTTTGTACCATATATAAAATAAATATAAAATATATAATCAACGTACTTCGTAATATAAATTTGATAATATATATTTTTTTAAATTATTCTATAAAGAAATACAAGTAAATATTATCCAATCGTTTTGTAAGCAAAAGGTAGAAAGAAAAAAATAGGAAAGAAAAAAATTATAATTATTTTTACCGTAGATCATGGAGAAATATCTATACAATTATGAAATATTCTTTTGTGCATAAATTATCAGTACAGAATATAGAGCAGGAATATCCGTTTCTTCACTTCCATCACGTAGCTTAGAATTATCTTGACTTTCTCTATATTCTTTAACTTTTATTTCCGTAAACCTACGTTCTAACTCATTCTTGAATTCCTCCCTTAGATTATGCGGCATCTTGTCCAAGAATGTAAAAGTATATTGTGAAGTAACCATGGCTACCGAAGTAAACAAAATATGATTAATTTATTAATTACAAAATAAGAAAAAGTAATATAAAAAAATGATATTAATCACATAGCCTAGAATTTTATTTCTGCACGTATGACAAGGAAAATACTTACATATAAACTTTTCTGTATTCACACAATTTTTCATCTCCCGAAGACTGCAATGATGAATTTGAAATCCGATATCTTCAAGTATTTCTATTACCTCTTCACGAGGTCGGGCCGAATAATGAAGTGCCCCAACATATTTTTTTTTGTCCTGTATAAAGATAATTGACAATCCATAGTTAAAAAATTGCAATAAAAGTAATACACACACACACATAATATTTATATATAAAAAAAAGTGATTTCATAGATAATGCCGTTTGTGCTATATATTTGATATCGATATCTTCGCAGACCGATCAGTGTAAAACAAAAAAGTGTATCCAAAGGAGGAGGGTCAATAAGGGCGTTTTTGTGCCCCCTCTGGATTTTCATAAAACAATTTTTTTTGTCTTGTATGATCATTAGGAATGTCAAAAATAATCATTAGGTGAGAAAAAAATTCGATCCATATAGCCAAAATTAATCATTAGTTTAGGTGTACCACTATGGTATCTAAGCCCTTTTTATGACTAATAAGTAAACTAATGAAATATTTTCGGTCATTATACTGCTTTGCCATAATATTTATGTCATTTTAGACTACAATATGCATTGCCTCAAGATGAAGGTGAATACAATTCATAGTGAAAAAATGTTTGATTACTCCTGACATGGGGTGTTCATAACAAATAAATGATCACTATTAGTTGTCTACAGACTGAAGCCTCTACACCGCGTCAAGGTTGTGATCATTGTAGAGGTTTTAATTTTTTTATCTTTTTATTTTATTATTTTTTATCGAGACTTTTAACTTTTTAGAACTCAGATCACTTGAATCACTTATTCTTTTTGACATGATTACAATTGAACTTCAATTATTGAAATATTGATTAAACAAAGTAATAATATAAGATCCTGGTAGAGGTTAACAATAATATGGATAAAAGACAACGAATTATGTCGTGTGTGAAGTTGCTGCATTCGACTCATGCGACAACTTCACGCATGATGTTTACCATGAGCTATATTCACCTTCATCTTAAGGCAATGCATGTTATAGTTTAAAATGACATAAAAATTATGGCAAAGCATTATAATGACCGAAAATATTTCATTAGTTTACTTATTAGTCATAAAAAGGGCTTAGATACCATAGTGGTACACCTAAACTAATAATTAATTTTGGCTTTATGGATCGAATTTTTTTCTCACCTAATGATTATTTTTGACATTCCTAATGATCATACAAGACAAAAAAAATTGTTTTATGAAAATCCAGAGGGGGCACAAAAACGCCCTTATTGACCCTCCTCCCTTGATACTATAATTAATAATGTCGAATAATACAAGTTTTTATGTAAAGAACTGAATCTATTTTATATGTCACTCATCTATAAGTGTGAACTCGAATTATTTTAAAATATTTCTAAAGATTGAAATTTCACAATTACGCAGAAGTTATGCTACAATACAATTTCACATCATAGTTCAATATAATAATATTCACCTCCATATACGATGCATATTGCACATCTTGTGCCAAACATTCCAAGGTTTCAAAGAAGGCTTTGCAGCGCGTTATATTTAATATCAGCATAGTTTTATCGGGTCGAAGGATACGATAAATATTCTCAAATGTTTGGCTGTTAAACAACAAAAATGTATGTTAATTATTGTAATTTTGAAAATATATATTTATTAGAATTATTTTTCGAAACATATATGTCAAAATATATTAGTAAAATTATATGCAAAAGTTCTTTTCTACAAAAAAAAATATTAAATTATTTTTATTCAATAATTTTCTTACCGAATGTCATGGCATCAATGCAAAGCATGAAATGAGAATATGTGATCGAATTTCGAAATATACTCCTCGGGCAATTTTTTCGTTTGAATATCCAACACTTCGAATTTGAGTCGTTCCTTGTCACCGTATGTTTTGTTTGCATATTCGATCACATTCTTCATAATATCTGTACCTTTATAATATATATTTTAACAATAATTAATATTAATTGTTATTACATTATTGTGTGTATGTTTGTGTGAACATGCGAGTGTTATAATCTTTCGTAATTTATTACTTTCTCTTACCAATCATTGTTGCTTTTGGATCAAGTGCCGGAAGAAGAATATCCTTTGTTATATCTCCGGGTCCACAACCAACATCCATACATTTTCCAGATATATTTTTTAGCTCTTTGGCGAACTCGTTGATTATAAGTGATGCATTGTATTTGAGCATATTATTAAATAAAACGTACTGCGCTGGTTGTACCATGGTTTTATGATAATGTTTAAATAACTAGAATATAAAAAAATATATAAAATATGAAATGATATATAATAAGATTGAAGGAAATGAACTAATAAGAGCCGATGCGTCGGCATTTTAATACGCAAATATTTTGTTTGTAATTATTCTTTATTTATTCAGAACGTTTATGTCTTTTCTTTGGATCATCTTCAGCTTATCGTTTAATAATACAAGTGTTCGGTATAATGAATAAAAACAACACTCACTTTTAACTTTTAATACAATAAGCTGAGGATGGTACAATAAAGTACTAAAATATTCTAAATAAATTAAGAATAATTACACACAAATTGCGTAATAAACCTTGAGAATTTTGCGTAATTAATTTATATTAATAAATTTATAATACGTTTTAATTCCGACGCACTAGCTCTTATTAGCTCATTTCCTTCAATTCTTTAATATTAATATATAGAGTTTATTTTCTCTATCATAATTAGAATATAACAAAAAATTCAATATGATATGGAGTAAAAAGATTATTTTACAATACTTTATCGGTACAGTTAGAAATAAAATTTTTTTCTAAATAATAGTATTCTCTCACTTAAAAGCAAAGATTGATTAGGATTGTTTGTTGTCATACGAGGAAGAGGATGTATTTGAGAAAGGAGGGAAAGGTAGATACATAACTTGAATTAAATAGCAGTCGAAATGTCAGTGTTATTTTTAGACGTTTGGTTAGTGATTATTCAATCAAAAAAGTGTAAGCGCGTATTATGCGAATCAAAACCTATATCGATCTTCCATATAGCGTAAGGAATCTATATTATAGCGGCTTGCCGAACTTTCGGAGCAGGGAGCGCAGCAGAACCAGCAGTTAGCGATGGACTGCCTAGCTCGTCAGACGTATGTGAACGAAGGACAGTTTACCTACCCTGAATATATAGCCCAGTGGGCATTCCGAGTTTTTCGTTTTACTTTATTTCTTTTGTAATGGCTATAGTTGTGAAGCCAGATAAAAGTGATTCTGTTAATTAAAGACTCACTGAGTGAATATCAAAGAGGAACGAAGGACATACAATTTCAATTTTAAATCCTTTATATCTCCTCCCTGTGACCCCCGTCCCTATTACCTGATACTACAAAAGGATATTAAAAATAAGTCATTTTTGGGTCCTTCGAGGAACCTAAACTATTTATTGGAAACTGTTTCTAGAATTTTTTATAGAAGCAGAAACTAACAATTATTTGTTTACCAGGTACGGGAAAAGTTATTAAAATCAAGATTTATTATCGATTATATTATTGGAACAGTCTATTATAGCCCTCAATAGCTATAATTACTTATGTTACATCCGCTTGTCAACGCTCTGGCTACGAAAAACCGCATACGCAGCGAGTCACGCGCGAAATCTTAAAATTGCAAAAATGCAAGCGAAGCGAAGGAGACTTCGAATTTCCTTCGCTTGCACCCGGGACTTTGACCAAGAGGGCTTGTTACCAGGCACCTCCTCCGATCAAAAGACTCCAAAATCCGGCTATAAAACCGAACAATAGATGCGCTCGAGCAGTCGCAAATTAAGAACCGAATTAAGTGTAACGCCGTCGCTAAGATTATAACATACGCAACCCATCGGACGTTCTAAACTATACGAACGTCACGGAACGACCGTAATCCTACACCATTCAAGGATACGACGCGAGCGCGAGTACTCTACCTGAAATAAGAGTTAAATAAAAGTGTAGACAGTTTGAATAAAAATCGAATATATTTATACGAAGATCTACAATTTCTTCATTAAATATATATCCACGGACCGGACCATCCTGACGCCCACGGATTCCCATCCCAAATTCGACGCGACCCCTGTGCCTTTCACGAGGCACACAACAAGTCATATATGAAGTGTTTTAAAGTTTTACCCTTGATGTATCTTCAAAATAAAATCAATTGTATATTTATTTATTGAAAAATAAGTAGTAGATGTAGAGAATTTAATGTTTTGATATACATAATTTACATTACACATATACAGTGTGTGCTAAAAGTTTGAAAATGGTTGAATACTTCATAAGCTAGGCATTTTAGAAAAAATCTTTCAAACAAAAGTTGTAGGGCTTAAAAATATCTATTTACTAGTCTTGTCAGTCTCATTTAAAAGCTACTGGTTGACTTTCAAATAATGTTGAAAAACGAATAATGCAGAATTATAATATACATGAATCTAGAATTATGTGGAACTCGAGATAAGTTTAAATAAATGGTCACAAGAATTAGTGGAAAGGAATCGTTACGAGTTACCTGTGTAAACTTGTCTCCGCCGCGATTGGGATGAAAATAATAAAGAACTTGTGAGAACGTGAAAGACATCTCTTAACTCATTTTTATATAATACTACTTTTATATAATAATCAATTCATTTTGCGCCGAGTTTAATATTATGATTATGCAAAAAAACTAGTAATAATTATTACGAGTTATTTGTATAAATTTGCCTACAAAGTAATTGCGACTAAAATAAACATGCACTTTTTTGTAAGAGAGATTATGGAAACGTGAAACATATACTTCTAAACTTATTTGTTTACGTATCAAGCAACGCGGTATCAAGGCGAAGCCAAGTATACAATAAAATGCTAATATGATTTACATCAGTGCTCGTAATTAGTTGCCCTTGTCGGGCCGATATCTGAAGCGACGCCTTCGACCCCCCACCACAAAAATTGTATCACGAATTCGCGGAAATTGCAATCTCAGCATATTTTTTTTGTAGGGACACTCCTGTCAGGAGTGTTGCTTGATACGTATACAAATAAGTATATGTTTCACGTTTCCGTAATCTCTCTTACAAAAAAGTGCATATTTAACCCAGTCGCAATTATTTTGTAGGCAAATTTATTCAAATAACTCGTAATAATTATTACTAGTTCTTTTGCATAATCATAATATTAAACTCGGCGCAAAATGAATTGACATGTCTTAACCCATTTTTATATGATCCTCGAGAATACGTAAACAAATAAGTTTAGAAGTACCTTCTGCTCAAAAAGTATCCGGAATTTGTAATTTAAACGGCGTGCGCTTGAGATATCTCGAAGATGTTTTTTTCTCAGATTGGTAGCACTTTTGACGGCTTGTATGTCAATTTTCAAATCAATCTGTCGATAAGTTTGTTTACTGCAGTGTTTGAGTGGATCGATAATTAATACTGTCTGCGAATTTTAAAATGTCGAATTCAGTTGAGCAATGAATTTGCATCAAATTTTGTGTTTCCAACGAATTTTCTTGTTCCAATACGCTTAAAATGCTACAAAAAGCCTACGGGGAATCGTGTATGTCAAAAACACAGGCATATGAGTGGTACAAATCGTTTAAAGAGGGCCGTACCGAAGTTCAAGATTTGCCTCGTTCTGGACGGCCATCCACGTCAACTACCGACGAAAACGTAGAAAAAGTAAAGAAATTGATGCTCGAAAATTGTCGTGTAAGTGAAAAAGAGATAGCTGCTGATCTTGCAGCGTTTGAGAGAGAATATTTGTCGCAAACAGCCAGATTTGTGGAAAGACAACTCGTGGATTTTGCATCATGATAACGCGCCATCGCACACATCGCAGCTTGTACGCAATTATTTGACCAAACACTCGGTCCATATCATCGAACAAGCACCGTATTCTCCAGATTTGGCCTCGTGTGATTTTTTTCTCTTTCCAAAACTCAAATTGCCGCTTCGTGGTAAACGTTTTGAGACGCAGTGAAAAAGAATTCGCAGAGCGAGCTGAAAGCCATCCCAAAATCGGCATATGAAAAGTGTTTTCAAGAATGGGTTAACCGCTAGTATATGTGTGTAGCTCAGAATGGAGATTATTTTGAAGGAAAGAAAATAAATATAGAAGAATAATTAACCATTTAATGTTTTATTTACAAATTCCGGATACTTTTTGAGCAGAAGGTATATGTTTCACGTTTCCATAATCTCTGTTACAAAAAAGTGCATGTTTATTTTAGTCGCAATTACTTTGTAGGCAAATTTATACAAATAACTCGTAATAATTATTACTAGTTTTTTTGCATAATCATAATATTAAACTCGGCGCAAAATGAATTGATTATTATATAAAAGTAGTATTATATAAAAATGAGGTAAGAGATGTCTTTCACGTTCTCACAAGTTCTTTATTATTTTCATCCCAATCGCGGCGGAGACAAGTTTACTCAGGTAACTCGTAAAGAATCTTTTCTACTTTTTTTCTACTTCTTTTGACCATTTATTTGAACTTATTATCTCGAGTTTCACATAATTTTAGTTTCATGTAAATTATAATTTTGCATTTTTCGTTTTTTAACATTATTTGAAAGTCAACTAGTAGCTTTTAAATGAGACTGACAAGACTAGTAAATAGATATTTTTAAGCCCTACCACTTTTGTTTGAAAGATTTTTTTCTAAAATGCATAGTTTATGAAATATTCAACCATTTTCAGACTTTCAACACACACTGTATGTGTAATGTAAATTATGTATATCTAAACATTAAATTCTCTACATCTAGTACTTATTTTTTAATAAATAAATATACAATTGATTTTATTTTGAAGATACATTAAGTATAAAACTTAAAAAACACTCATATATGACTGTTCCAATAATATAATCGATAATAAAACTTGATTTTCATAACATTTCCCGGACATGGTAAACAAATAATTCATAGCTTCAGTTTCTATAAAATTCTAAAAACAGTTTCCAATAAATAGATTAGGTTCCTCGAAGGACCCAAAAATGACTTATTTTTAATATCCTTTATTGATTGAATAATCACTAACCAAACGTCTAAAAATACCACTGACATTTCGACTGTTAATTAATTCAAGTTATGAATCTACCTTTCCCTCCTTTCTCAAATACATCCTCTTCCTCGTATGACAACAAACAATCTTAATCAATCTTTGCTTTTAAGTGAGATAAAAATATTATTTAAAAAAAATTTTATTTCTAACTAAATATACCGATTAAGTTGTTGTGTGCCTCGAACAAGGCACTGGGGTTGCGCCGAATTAAGGATGAGGATCCTCGAGTCGACCGGGACGTCGTAGGAAGATAGGAAGATTATTCTCTCTTCTTTTGATTAAATATATTTTTATTTCGGATTGAATATGATTTCGCTTTATTTCTCGTCCTTTCTTTAAATATATATTCGCGTAACATTCGATGAGCGTATATTCGTATTCCTCTCAATAATTCAGGTCTTTGTTAGTGAGTCTCGTTCTGATGTTCTGGTTTCTTATTAGCGATTTCGTTACTTCTCATTCAGATCTTAACTTGCGACTCCGTCTTGATGTTTAGGAGTTTTATTCGAGACTGCCTTCGCGGGCGGGCTCTCCGTCCTATATCCTCTTTGTTTCTTGGATTTCTTTCGGGAGAGGCCCTTGGAAACAGGTCTCTGATTGGTTAGTAATATTCACGCGTTTTTGTTCTAACTGCAAGCGAAGCAGGTTGAAGTCGTAGGTCTTCGCTTGCATCTCGCGGTTTCCGGTGCTTCGCGCGTGTCTCGCTGCGTTAGCGTTTTCACGCGACGAGCGTTTGTCGAGAGCGCTCTTTTATACGTAAAAATATCTTATAATATTCTATAAAAATATTTAGTGAATTCTTATTCCTAGTAACTACTGGTTATAGTTCGGGCTATAACATTCCTCCCCCGTAAAAAAAAGAAAAACGGAGGTACGAAGTTTTTCGCTTTCTTATCTTATTTTTGTTAAGATTATTTCTAATGCTACGTACAGTTATAATTCCCGTTTACAATGTAGTTTTATAATCGTTTCTTATTTCTAAAATCTAGTACTTTGGCTTCTTCTTAATATTGACCTTGGTATGCCAGAGTCATCGACTATCCTAACTGATGGTCGTCTTTTGTTTTTATTTCTTTGTCGTATTATTATCCAAAATACTATAATGGTTATTATAATTAATATTATTATTATTCCGCTAGATGTCATCGGATAGATAAATTGTTTCGTTGCGTAGAAGTTTTGTTCGTTGTTTTGTAAGTCGTTATCTATATCTGTTAATTTGGCTTTGAGGTTTGTTAATTCTAAACGATGTTGTGAGATATTTTCTAGCGTGTCTTCGTTATGTCTTGTTATATTTCCGTCTCCTGGAATTGTTATATTGATACTAGGTAGAAAGGTTTCTAGAACGGTTTCGTATGTTTTTTCTTCTGTTTCTATTATTGTGTCTGGTGTTGTCAGTTTACAATTTCCGTTTAGCGTAATTTCGCCGGTATTTCTTATTATTTTATTTTCGAGCTGACCGTCACATTGTATGGTTATCGTTTGTTCGGCGTCCGTCGAGTATAACCAAGTGTGCTCTTGGTGTAATGCTATCCATAACATGTGGGTCGAGACATAGTGTCTTACATTACATTTGCTCTGATAATGTTGTCGTTGCGTATACATTTGAATTTCGCATGGTGCGTCTAAATCTACGCGATGTATAGGTGAATTGCGTTTACATACATATTGTGTATTAATTTTATTACAATTTCGCAATTCGCTTTCCGTCATTGTCGCATGTGTTAATTTTTCTTTATCTATAACAATTATTTGATTATCTATTTTGATATAATTGTATACATTATTATAGGATGGTGTGGGGAATTTTATTACTTTTACAATATCATAGGTCGGTTGCGCAATTAAAGGGAAACGCAAAATAGTATATATTGTTGTCGGATCACAGTAAGTATATAACAGTAAGTATTAGTTTTCTATAAATAGCTTTAGTCTATTCGTATGCATGCGCACTGCTTTTCTTCCTTTTTTAATTGTGTAGTTTACGTTGGAATTCTTTTCGGTTATTACGTAAGGTCCTGCCCATAGTGCATCTAATTTTTTCGATCGTCCCCGTCGGAGCGTCTCGTCGTATACTAGTACTTTGTCGCCTATCTTAAATTTTGTTTCTTTCGCGGATTTATCGTAGTACCCTTTGGCTTTTATTTTGTCTTCTTTAATATTCTCTTTCGCGAGTTGATTTGACGCCCGTATTCTTTCTTTTAATTCTTGCGAGTAGTCGTCGTAACTATACGTTAGTTTGGGCGGTCTCGCTAGAGCTGTCGGTAGGTCCGCTTGATGCCCGTATACTAATTCGAAAGGTGTATGCCCCGTAACCGTGTGTGGGGTCGTGTTATACGTAAACATTGCGTAGGGAATCCACTCGTCCCAGTCTGTTTGGTCGGCATTTATATAGTGTCTTAAATATTCGGCTAACGTACGGTGTGAACGCTCTAATGCTCCGTTGCTTTCGGGGTGATAAGCTGTTGTCTGAATTTTATCGATTTTAAGTAATTTGCACGTATTCTTAAATATTTCACTTACAAAATTTGTTCCTTGGTCGGTTAGAATTTTTTCGGGAATTCCGTATTCGAAAATTATTTTCGTGGCGAATTCTTTCGCGACCGTGTTAGCTTCTTGGTATGCGATCGGTATCGCTTTGCTAAATTTTGTTAAATTATCTTGGAAAGTTAGTAAATATTTATTTCCGTTATTAGTAATTGTTAACGGTCCGACTATATCTAACGCGCATTTTTCGAATGGTTTACTCGGCGTGTCCGTAATAATGAGGGGTGCTTTTACTCGTCGCGATAATTTATTTTTCTGGCAGGATTCGCATTTCGAGATATATTTTTCGACGTCTCTTGTTAATCCTGGCCAGTTATGTTTTAATCGAATTCTTTTTATTGTGCGTTCGATTCCCTGATGTCCTCCTGTGGGTGCATCATGATATTCGTAGAGTATTTGTTGTTTCTCCTCTTCGGTATATACTCTTGCGTTATCGGCGAGTTTTTCTTCTCTCTCTTCTTCCTCTTCTTCTACTTTGAAGATTTCTCTCTTTCTTCTCTCGCTTGTATCTCGAGTTACGTGTCGACTTAGCGCGTCGGCGTTCGCGTTTGCTCGTCCGGCCTTGTGAATTATCTCGTAATCGTATTCTTCTAATTTTAATCTCCAGCGGATGAGTCTTGATCCGGGGTCCGTGACGTTAAATAGCCAAATTAAAGGTTTATGGTCGGTTATTATTTTAAATTTTGTTCCATAGACATATGGTCGAAAATGTTTAACTGCCCATACGATTGCTAACAATTCTTTTTCGGTCGTATTATAATTTTGCTCTGCCCGAGATAACACTCGGCTGGCGTAAGCGATAGGTCGGTCATTTCCTACCGGTCCCTGTGACAGCACGGCTCCGATTGCGTAGTCGGAGGCATCGGTGGTCACGTTGAATTCTTCGATGAAGTCCGGATATTTTAACACTGGCGCGGTCATTAATTTTTCTTTTAGGGTGTCGAACGCGATTTGTTGTTCGTTTCCCCATACAAAAACTTCCGTCTTTTTTGTTAGTTTTGTTAACGGTTTCGCGATTCGCGAGAAATCTTCAATGAATTTGCGATAGTAGCCCGCTAGTCCGATAAACGATTGTATGTCTTTTATTTTTTGTGGCGTCGGAAAATTTTTTACCGTGTCTAGTTTCGACGGATCGGGTAATATGCCGTTCTCGGAAATAATATGCCCTAAGTATATTACTTCTTTACGTAAAAATTCGCACTTTTCCGGTTGCAATTTTAAATTATGTTTTCGTAATCTCTGTAGTACTTCCACGAGTCTTTTGTTATGATCCTCTAAACTGGATCCGTATATTACGATGTCGTCGAGATAAACGAGACATCTGAGCCCTTGTATCCCTGTTAGTACCGAATTCATTAATCGTTGGAAGGTCGCAGGCGCGTTTTTTAATCCAAACGGCATTCGGTTGAACTCGTAGTGTCCATAGGGGGTTGAAAAGGCGGTTTTATTTTTATCGCGCTCGGCCATCGGTATCTGGTGATATCCTGATGCTAGATCAAGCGTCGTAAAATATTTGGCGTTCCCTAACTGGTCCAATATATCGGTAATATTAGGCAGGGGAAATGAGTCGCCTATAGTTAAATCGTTAACTTTTCGGAAGTCTACTACTACCCTGAGTCTTTGTTTTCCTGACGCATCGGCTTTTTTCGGCACTACTAATAATGGAGCATTCCATTGACTCATGCTTGTTCTAATAATTTGGTCTTTTAGCATTCCTTGCACTTGCTTATTTACTTCTGTTTTATGCTTCTCGGGAAGGCGATATGGTCTTACGTTGACGGGCGAGGTGTCGGCGCGCGTGTTTATCTCGTGCTTTATCGTCGCGGTGCATGTCAGTGGTTCTTCATTTAAATGAAATATATCGCTATATTGTTCGCATATCCGTTGTACTGAGCGTTTTTCTTCGACGTTTAGATGATCCGTGCGTAATAATTGTCAGATTCGTTCGTCGCGCGTTGACGAGTTATGAGTGTCGCCCGTGTGTATCGTGTATACTTTGTGTGCGTTATCTTCACATATGTCTTCTACGGTTACGAGCGGCGTACTAATCTCTACGGTCTCGTCGGTCGTATTAATTATACTGACGGGGCACACAAAATTTTTTGGTTCTACCAGGCATCGTCCGATATATATTCCCGGTGCTGTTTCTTCGGCCTTTATCACGCCTATCTTATTACGATTCGTTGCCGCTTGTATTATCGTTTCGCTACGCGGTTTTAATTGAATTTTATTGTATGGTCGTAATTTTAATACGGCGTTTCCTATTTGAATCTCCTGTTTTTTGTAATTGCACGTGACTTGTTGCTTTTGTAGAAAATCGATTCCTATGATCCCTTCGTATTCCATTGGGAAGTCGTCCTTTACGACATAAATCGCGTGTTTGATTTTTCGGCTGCCTAAATCGATAGTCGCGTAGAATTTTCCTATTGTTCGCGCTTTATGCCCGGTTATGCCGATCAAAGTAATTTTGTCGTTGTATATCTCGGTTTCACCTTTCAGATGTTTAACTTTTATTAAAGAGACAGTAGCTCCAGAATCGTAGAGCATGTTAATCTTGCCGTTCTTTACTTCGCGTATAGGTAGAGTTATTAAATTCAGGCTCGCTGCTCCACGAGGCGTCTGTCGCACGTGAGTCACCTGATATTCTATCGCGCGTGTCTTTTTATTCTTTTCTTCTTGCCGTTCTTCCTCGTCACTGCTATACTCGGATTCGGTATCTCTTTTTCGCGATTGCGGTTTCTTACGGTTCTCAATTTTATTTATGCTTCGCGATTTTTTATTATCGGTTCCCTTATCGCGGTCCGGTGTATTTGTTTTCGGCCTTCCATTTAGAGTCCAACACTCGTCGCGATTATGTCCGCGTTTTTTGCAATAATTGCAGAATTTCTCTACGGTATTTGCGCGAGGGGGCTTGTCCGGTTTTGGGAGCGCGTATTTACTGCTGCGGCAATCGCGTCCGTAATGTCCCGATTTTCCGCATTTATAACATTGCGTGGTTTTATGTTGACCTTGTCGCGGTTGTTGCCCAGTTTTGCTTTGCGATGCATTTGTCATTCGCGATGCGTTAGATCCTATTAACTTTTCTTCTGCGGTTGCGCCCGTTATCGCTTCTTGGAGTGTTGTGTATCGTTGTGATCGCACGAGTATTTTCAATTCGTTACGTAACCCGAATTGGAAATTGAGTAATGCTTGGCTTTGTATGGTTTCTAAAATAGCACGCTTATATGTGCTCGAACGCTTTTCTCCCTCAATCATTGAGCCATATAATTTCCTGGCAAGTTTGTCGACGCGTTGTCCGAAACTCTGTGCCGGTTCGTTAAAGTTTTGCTTGAGCGAATTGAACTCGATTTGTAAATACGCTGTACTCCGCTTACTTTGATAAGAATTTTCTAGTTGGTCTTTCAATTCTTCGAACGTTTGAATGTCTCGTGTCTCGAAATCTTGCATGGCTTTTCCCCGTAATTTAGTAAATAATATTCCTTGAATTAACGCTTCCTCGTCATCAGGATGAATATTTTTAATTGCGTACGTACAGGAGTTTAAAAATTCTTGTAATCGGGTTCGCGTTGTGCCGTCGAACTCCGGTATCATTATTCGCGCCTCCTTTAGTGACATGTACCGTTGTGAGGCATTCCGCCGATTTCGGATGTCACGCTCGGTTCGTCCGTAAGCCATACGAGGCTCGTGCTCTTCGTCCGAATCTCGATCATAAGCGCGTTCACGGGATCTAATCTGCCTATTGTAGCGCCTATCCGCTCCCTGTTCGCGTGTGTGTTCGCGTAGATTCCGTCGATCTCCTGCGTCTCGATTGCGAGGGTAGTCGCGGTGATCACGTTGATTATTTCTGTCTCGCTCGGGAGTGAGTTCGCGTAGATCTTGCCGACTGTCGCATCTCTCTTCCGCATCTTGATTACGGGTGTGTTCACGGAGATGTCGATTATCGCGGTGCCTATTTGCATCCCGTTTGCGTGCGCGTTCGCGGGAGCTTTGACGACTCTCGTCTGATCTCTCTCCGCGTGACCTCCAATCTTACATTTTATTTATTTCTGTCCGCATTTCGATTTGTAAATCTCGTAGGCCTTGTAATACGTCGCGCATCATAGGATTTTCCTCGTTCGCGTTGTTTTCGACGGGTGTCCTATGTTCGGCGGGTGTCCTGTGTACGTCGACTTCTACGCGATGTACGTTTCCGCGCTCTATAGTTTCGCGTAGGCGACCAATTTCGCGGTCCACAGCACCCACGGATACGTCCGCTGCACCATTTGGTGGGGTGTGCATTACCGACATGTTATCTTCGTTAGAGTCAAAATCGCTACTATCGTACGTAGTTGACCATCCGCTTTTCTGTGACGCGTTGCTAGGGGTTTTGCTTGCGCGTATTTTAATTTCTTTTATATTTTCGTTATTACCGTCTGTTCGCGTTTTTAGTATACTTTCGTCAAAACTATCGAAGGGGAACTCGCGTTTAACAATGACGTTCGCGGGTAATTCGTCTTCGCTTTCGCTTGAATATTCGTTCTCTAATTTTCTACGAACTCGCTCGAGTCTTTCTACAGTTAAGGGTAACGCTTGAATCGCTCGTTTGGCTGAGTCGCTATGTAGCCAAGATTTGTTCGCTATCGGTTTCGGGGATGTCTTGTTCCCTTCCGACATTCACGCAGAAATATTATAAGGATCGGACTTACAGTATTACGGTTCGCATCGTTACGCTCTTTATCGCTCGGTACGGCTTGGCTGCTGCTGCTGCAACTCGATCGCTCGTGGGCTGATAACGGCTGGCGGCTCGGTGCTCGTGATTGATACGGCAGGTCGTCGCTCGGTGATGATGCGTTGTCCGTGAGATTGTCGCAGGTCGGCGTTGTCCTTGGGACGTTGGCGATCCTACTCGGTTCTCAGCTGCTTGCTTATCGCTCCTCGTACTGCTTGCGTTGTCCGTCCTTCACTTTCACTGCACTGACTTCTGCTTATTTCCGTCAGCTGTTTTTCTAACTGACGTGCCTGCTTCCACACGTTGTGTATGTGTGTATTGCGGGTCTTATTTTTTAGTATGCTGCTTTCTGTGTTGTACGTCGATTATTTCGACGTGCCTGATTTTTCTAATACTTTTGTATTGTTTTCAGGTCTTCAGGTTCCTGCTGGTCCTGGCGGTCCGTCGGCGCAATCCCACCGCTGCCACCAATTTTGTTGTGTGCCTCGAACAAGGCACTGGGGTTGCGCCGAATTAAGGATGAGGATCCTCGGGTCGACCGGGACGTCGTAGGAAGATAGGAAGATTATTCTCTCTTCTTTTGATTAAATATATTTTTATTTCGGATTGAATATGATTTCGCTTTATTTCTCGTCCTTTCTTTAAATATATATTCGCGTAACATTCGATGAGCGTATATTCGTATTCCTCTCAATAATTCAGGTCTTTGTTAGTGAGTCTCGTTCTGATGTTCTGGTTTCTTATTAGCGATTTCGTTACTTCTCATTCAGATCTTAACTTGCGACTCCGTCTTGATGTTTAGGAGTTTTATTCGAGACTGCCTTCGCGGGCGGGCTCTCCGTCCTATATCCTCTTTGTTTCTTGGATTTCTTTCGGGAGAGGCCCTTGGAAACAGGTCTCTGATTGGTTAGTAATATTCACGCGTTTTTGTTCTAACTGCAAGCGAAGCAGGTTGAAGTCGCAGGTCTTCGCTTGCATCTCGCGGTTTCCGGTGCTTCGCGCGTGTCTCGCTGCGTTAGCGTTTTCACGCGACGAGCGTTTGTCGAGAGCGCTCTTTTATACGTAAAAATATCTTATAATATTCTATAAAAATATTTAGTGAATTCTTATTCCTAGTAACTACTGGTTATAGTTCGGGCTATAACAAAGTATTGTAAAATATTCTTTTTATTCCCCATATCATATTGAATTTTTTGTTATATTCTAATTATGATAGAGAAAAAAGACTAAATATATTAATATTAAAGAATTGAAGAAAATGAGCTAATAAAAGCTAGTGTGTCGGAATTAAAACGTAAATTTATTGATTTCAATTAATTACGAAAAACTCTTATGGTTTATTACGCAATTTGTGTGTAATTATTCTTAATTTATTTAGAATATTTTAGTACTTTTTTGTACAATCCTCAGCTTATTATATTAAAAGTTAAAAGTGAGTGTTGTTTTTATTCATTATACCGAACACTTGTATTATTAAACGATAAGCTGAAGATGATCCAAAGAAAAGACAGAAACGTTCTGAATAAATAAAGAATAATTACAAACAAAATATTTGCGTATTAAAATGCCGACGCATCGGCTCTTATTAGTTCATTTCCTTCAATCTTATTATATATATTTTCATATTTTATATATTTTTTTATATTCTAGTTATTTACACATTATCATAAAATCATGGTACAACCAGCGCAATACGATTCATTTGATAATAAAAAAATATTACAACACTTCTAACGAACGAGTTTGCCAAAGAGCTAAAAAATATATCCGGAAAATGTATGGATGTTGGTTGTGGACCCGGGGATATAACAAAGAATATTCTTCTTCCGGCGCTTGATCCAAAAGCAACAATGATTGGTAAAAAAAAAAAAAATTATAAAAAAATAAAAAATCAGATTATTATAAAATCTCGCGCGCGCGCGCGCACAAACACAAACACATACATTGTAATAATAATTAATATTAATTAATATAACAATTATATATTATAAAGGTACAGATATTATGGAGAATATAATCGAATACGCGAACAATACGTATGGTGACAAGGAACGACTCAAATTCGAAGTGTTGGATATTCAAACAAAAAAATTGCCAAAGAAATATATTTCGAAATTCGATCACATATTTTCATTTTATGCTTTGCAATGGTGCCATGACATTCGGTAAGTAAAATTATTAAATAAACGTAAATTAACATTTTTTTTTGTAGGAAAGAACTTTTGCATATAATTTTACTAATATATTTTTACATAACTATATTTCAAAAATTAATTCTAATAGATATATATTTTCAAAATTACAATAATTAACATTCATCTTTATTGTTTAACAGCCAAACGTTTGAGAATATTTATCGTATGCTTCGACCTGGTAAAACTATGCTGATATTAAGTATAGCACGTAGCACAGCTATCTTTGAGGCCTTAGAAATTTTGGCGCAAGATAAGCGATATGCATCGTATATGGGGGTGAATATTATTACATTGAAATATGATGTAAAATTATATTGTAGCATAATTTCTGATTGTAAAAATATCTTTAGCAATATTTTAAAATCCGCCGAGTGTACATACACTTATAAATGACTGACATATAAAATAGATTTAGTTGCTTTACATTCTTGTATTATTTAACATTTAATTTTGGATACACTTTTTTGTTTTACTTACTGATACGGGTCTGCGAAGATATCAATATCAAATATATAACAGACGGCATTATTTATAAAATCACTTTCTTTATATATAAATATTTAAATATTACATGTGTGTGTGTATTGCTTCTATTGCAATGTTTTAACTGTAGACTGTCAATTCTCTTTATACAGGACAAAAAAAAGTATGTTGGAGCATTTCATTATTCGGCCCGACCTCGCGAAGAGCTAATAGAAATACTTGAAGATATCGGATTTCAAGTTCATCATTGCAGTAATCGGGAGAGGAACACTTATGAGAATACAGAAAAGTTTCTACGTAAGTATTTTCCTTGACATGCATGCAAATATTAAATTCCAGAATATGTGATTAATATAACTTTTTAAATATTATTTCTTCTTATTTATTTGATTTGTAATTGTAAATTAATCATATTTTTTTAAATTCTCAATAGCCATACTTACTTCACAATATACTTTTACATTTTTGGACAATATGTCGTATAATCTAAGAGAGGAGTTCATGAATGAGTTTGCACGTAGATATACGGAAATAAAAGTTAAAGAATACAGAGATAGTCAAGGTAATTCTAAGCTGCATAATGGAAAAGAAGAGACGGATATTCTTACTTTATATTCTGTACTAATAGTTTATGCACAAAAAAATGTTTCTTAGTTGTACAGATATCTCTCCATGATCTACGGCAAAAATTAGTATAATTTTTTTCTTTCCTATTTTTTTTTTAACCCCCTTTTCACAAAACGATTGTTAAATTGATAATATTTATTTGTATTTCTCCCTTTATAGACTAATCTAAAATAATAATATTAACAAATTTATTTTACAAGTATATTGAAGTATGTATTGAAGTAAGTATATTGTGTGTGTGAACTAAATATTTTATATTTTATTTATATTACATAAGGTACAAAATATATTATATAGGATATATAATATAGTAAAAAATACTTAATACAGTTTTTTTTTTTTTAATTGATGGAACGTATCGAAAATAAAAGAAAAAATATTTTTTATAGATTGATTGACTCCATAAACAATGTATATACTTTATAAATTTGTAAATATTATTTTTACTCTCTAACATGGTTACAATTCTAAATAACACCATGTATGTTTTTATTGCATATAAACAATGTATATTGTTTTGTCATTTTCTATTGTGTTTTTATATTTAATAATTATCTATGATATATGTTTGTACTTGATCTTAGAACTGATAATAAATTCATAATAAATAGTAATTGAATGATAATTAAACATAATTATTAGAACAAATAAATGATTATATTTTTATACTTTGACTTCTATATTCTATTTCTATATCATATGTCAATATCTCATTTAATATTTATTACTTAAAAATAAAATTGATTATCCAAGTGAATCCTGTTGATGCCATTTCGATTAAAATTGCAAAATAATATTTTAACCGTAATCTTGAAGAAAATTTGCATATAGTTAAAAACAATTTTACTTCCATTATATCGGCAAGAAAACAATTAGAAAAATCTGGAATTTCTTCATGTAATTCTCTGAATATAACATTTAGTCAGAAGTACGAGAAAGTGAGCAGCCTCACCCCCATGGAAAAATATATATGTAAAAATATATGTAGAAATATATGTAATATATTATATATATTTTGAAATATATGTATAATATAAATACTTGCATAATATAATTTATATATATATTTAAAAAATATATGTAAGTAAAAATATAGTTTTATTATATTGAATTTGAATATAATCTATAACAAATAAATATTATATGCATATATATATATATATATATATATATATGCTATATATTTTGAATAATAATTTGTATATATTATTATAATTGGATTTTTCCATATATGTGTGATATCACTTAAACTGTATAAAGAAATATATATATGTGTGTGTAATATATGTGTATATATTTTTATCATATATATATATATATATATATATATATCACATATAATCTTTATATAGTTATACATATATTAATATAGGATTCTTGCATATATGTATGGTATATATTAACTTTATAAATAGAATTATATTTACATTATATATATATATATTATATATATATATATATATATATATAATATATATACAAATATATATATTATATTTATATTATGTATATATTTTTGCATATATTACAAATATATATATTCTTTACTTATATTTGTTATATAACCCTAAACGGCAAACAATGATTAAATTTTGTATATGCAAACTTATATTTCATATATATTATAAATATATTTTTACATATATATATAAATATATTTTTGCATATGTATAAATATCTTTTTACATATATACATAAATATATACTATTTATATTTTTTAATAACAAAAAATTATATAATTTTGTATATGCAGACTTATATTTCATATATACTTTTGCATATATTATAAATATATTATAAGCGGCAAAAAATGATTTAATTTCTTATACATTTTATATATGTATTAATATATATTTATATATGTATAAAATATATTTTAGAATATATTTTTGAATATATATTTTTCCATGGGGGCACATTCTGGATAAAATAAGAAATTAAAATAGCTACAATATTAACAAAAATAATGGCTTGCAAATTTTAATTAACATTTCTGAAAATAAACAGCCAGTTGATGTGTCACTATGAAATTACAACAATTTTGATACTTCTAAAGTACGCATCCATTGTCTTGTTTAAGGTAGAATGCACTTTTTCACGATATAAAATGATATTAACAGACAGATGACAAAATTTAAAATTTAATAATTTAAGTTGATATTTTGTCACTCTCTCATTGATACAAATCTAACAAATAATTTATATATTTATATGTATTGTTTATATATACATACGTCTGTGGACGGTACTGCTTCTCACGTTCGGCCGCTAGCATACATGCTTGGAGCGAGTAAAACTGCACCGCGATCCGATTTTTGATTGTTGTTACTACTGAACATAATTAAGAAACTAGTGTATAAGTAAAGTTTCTTCAATAACGTGTATAGAGCGATCTAATTTTGGTTGTATATAAGTATAATAAATTACAACAAAATCTTCACAGAAAAAAAAATACGCCAAGTATATAAAAAAATTCGACATTGTATAGCTAATATGGTTTTGTAAAAATTTTTCTAAGATTGAAAATAAAATTTAAAAATATATTATTTAAAAATGCAGCTCAAAAATAAATATAAAACAAAGCTCAGCCAAGTATAAATGTATTAACTTATTATCTGATATAAAATTTGTCAAAAGAATATTACTTTTATATTTTTAAGAATGATTATCTGCATAATTAAAATGGTTTAGACCTGCATTGAAAGAATTAAAGTGACAAAAACTCGGGCGTGCCCGGTTCGGAGCAATAAAATGATATAAGTTTTCTAATAAGATTGCTTGAAAACTAATTTATAAAATTAATTTGTAGAGTAACAAGGAAGATTTTTTGTGTTTAAAAATGTTTCATATTAAATAATGTTGTTTTTTTAAATTCTTTTTTTCTCTTATGTTTTTATATTTCAAACTTTATTTGATAGGACTGTTTTTTTTAAATAATTCTTAAATAAAACATAATTTTTAAATAAAATATATTCTTAAAATAAATATTAGAATTTTAATTAATATGTTGATATTTTACATTTTTTTGCTGCGTTATGCTAAGATCATGTATTTTTAATTAATTTTATTCAAGATATATATATATATAAATATATATATATATATATATATATATTACACAATTATTATATTATTATAAAATCCTAATAAAAATAACAAGTAAGGCTCTGTGTACAATAGAGAAATAAATATTAAATATTAAAAATAGGTATTATTTTATAATAATAAAATCAAAAAACTCTGATAAAAGTACAAATTCAGGTATAAAATACTAATAATGGCTAATAAACTAGTAAGAGCCCTTTATACTCCTATTTGTATTTGTATATCAAATTATTTTCGATTTCATTTTATTATTTTAAAATAATTCCTATTCCAAATATTTAATATTTATTTCTCTAATGTGCGCAGGGCCTAATCGAAGAGAAAATTTATTCGATTAATAATTAAACAGTTTCAGCGATTAATTGATTAACCGCAATCATATTAACCGATAAATCGTTTAGTCGAATATTAAATAAGATCGCTCTATACATGTTATTGAAAAAATTTTATTTATACACTAGTTCCTTAATTATGTTCAGTAGTATCAACAATCACAGATCAGATCGCAGTGCAGTTTACTTCGCTCCAAGCACGTATGTTACAATTACAATTTTGATAAATTGATATATTTTTGATTCTGTATATTATCAAGGAATAGAGAAAAGAAAGAAGCGACGTCAGAGCTAACATAAATAACCACTCCACATTAATTATAAATTCGTATTATTTTTTATATAATCAAAGATTGAGACAAATATTTTATTCTAATATTTTTCAGAATGACGCTTAATTCGTAGCTTAATTCGTAGAACGTAATAATGTTACTCTATGTATACATAATTTTCACTGCTTTAAACCTTCCATAAAGTCCGATAACTTTGGAAGAAGTAGAAGTAAAAGAAAAAATTGATAATATACTGCAGAGGAAATATATAAACGAAGAAGTTCAATTAGAAGACGAAAAAACTTTTGATTTTTACATATGAAATTCCAGAAGCGGAAAGAGTTGATCTATTAGCACAGATGATGATAATGTATATCTTCCGGAGAAAGTTATTCGTAGTTCCATTGATAAAGCCAAATCAGATGATTATAAAAAATAAGCACAATGTGAATGATTTTATTTTAGGCTTAAGAAGAGGCAGAAAATATATTCGTGAACATTGCTTAATGATTTATTTCGACGCACTGTTTGATTCTGTTTTGTGCACACGGCACTTCGGACATCTATTTCTTTATATACTTCCACCGAATATTATGTTGTATATTAACAGATCAGCGCAACTGAAGAAAAATAATGCAACAGCGTGGCTCCTATATCACGACGTTGTCATCTCATTTTCCCAAAAATTGAATCATGGAAACAATATTAATATATATGAATGGATTTGGCATTCGATGCTCTTCAATTTTTTTTGAACTAAGCCAGTTGTTGTGCCACTAAAAATCGGAAAAATTGATTCCTCTAAAGTATGCACCCATTGTTTCGTCTAAGGTAGAATGCACTTTCTCACGATATAAAGCGATATTAAAATAAGGTACAAACATGTATCACAGATAATTATTAAAGAAAACGCAATAGAAATTAGTCCATCTTATGAATATATTTACAAATACATTGTTTGTGTGCAATGAAAACATACATGGTGTTATTTAAAATTGAACTACGTTGTGTGGAGAGTAAAAATAATATTTATTTTACAAAGTATATATACAATGGTTATGAAATCTGTCGATCTATATATGTATATAGAAAATATTTTTTTTTTCGATATGTACATATTAATTTTAAAAAGAAAATTGTGCATTAAATGATTAATACCATATATTAAAGTCAAGATAATTCTAAGCTACGTGATGGAAGTGAAGAAACGGATATTCCTGCTCTATATTCTGTACTGATAATTTATGCACAAAAGAATGTTTCATAGTTGTATAGATATCTCTCCATGATCTACGGTAAAAATAATTATAATTTTTTCTTTCCTATTTTTTTCTTTCTACCTATTGCTTACAAAACGATTGGATAATATTTACTTGTATTTCTTTATAGAATAATTTAAAAAAATATATATTATCAAATTTATATTACAAAGTACGTTGATTATATATTTTATATTTATTTTATATATGATACAAAATATATTATATACATCTTATATAATATATTTTGTACCATATATAAAATAAATATAAAATATATAATCAACGTACTTTGTAATATAAATTTGATAATATATATTTTTTTAAATTATTCTATAAAGAAATACAAGTAAATATTATCCAATCGTTTTGTAAGCAATAGGTAGAAAGAAAAAAATAGGAAAGAAAAAAATTATAATTATTTTTACCGTAGATCATGGAGAGATATCTATACAACTATGAAAAATTCTTTTGTGCATAAATTATCAGTACAGAATATAGAGCAGGAATATCCGTTTCTTCACTTCCATCACGTAGCTAAGAATTATCTTTACTTTCTCTATATTCTTTAACTTTTATTTCCGTAAACCTACGTGCTAACTCATTCTTGAATTCCTCCCTTAGATTATGCGGCATCTTGTCCAAGAATGTAAAAGTATATTGTGAAGTAACCATGGCTACCGAAGTAAACAAAATATGATTAATTTATTAATTACAAAATAAGAAAAAGTAATATAAAAAAATTATATTAATCACATACCCTAGAATTTTATTTCTGCACGCATGACAAGGAAAATACTTACATGTAAACTTTTCTGTATTCACACAATTTTTCATCTCCCGAAGACTGCAATGATGAATTTGAAATCCGATATCTTCAAGTATTTCTATTACCTCTTCACGAGGTCGGGCCGAATAATGAAGTGCCCCAACATATTTTTTTTTGTCCTGTATAAAGATAATTGACAATCCATAGTTAAAAAATTGCAATAAAAGTAATACACACACACACATCATATTTATATATAAAAAAAAGTGATTTCATAGATAATGCCGTTTGTGCTATATATTTGATATCGATATCTTCGCAGACCGATCAGTGTGTAAAACAAAAAAGTGTATCCAAACTTGATACTGTAATTAATAATGTCGAATAATACAAGTTTTTATGTAAAGAACTATATCTATTTTATATGTCACTCATCTATAAGTGTGAACTCGAATTATTTTAAAATATTTCTAAAGATTGAAATTTCACAATTACGCAGAAGTTATGCTACAATACAATTTCACATCATAGTTCAATATAATAATATTCACCTCCATATACGATGCATATTGTACATCTTGTGCCAAACATTCCAAGATTTCAAAGAAGGCTTTGCAGCGCGTTATATTTAATATCAGCATAGTTTTATCGCGTCGAAGCATACGATAAATATTCTCAAATGTTTGGCTATTAAACAACAAAAATGTATGTTAATTATTGTAATTTTGAAAATATATATTTATTAGAATTATTTTTCGAAACATATATGTATTAGTAAAATATATTAGTAAAATTATATGCAATAGTTCTTTTCTACGAAAAAAAATATTAATTTATTTTTATTCAATAATTTTTCTTACCGAATGTCATGGTACCAATGCAAAGCATGAAATGAGAATATGTGATCGAATTTCGAAATATACTCCTCGGGCAATTTTTTCGTTTGAATATCCAACACTTCGAATTTGAGTCGTTCCTTGTCACCGTATGTTTTGTTTGCGTATTCGATCACATTCTTCATAATATCTGTACCTTTATAATATATATTTTAACAATAATTAATATTAATTGTTATTACATTATTGTGTGTATGTTTGTGTGCGCGTGCGAGTGTTATAATCTTTCGTAATTTATTATTTTTTCTTACCAATCATTGTTGCTTTTGGATCAAGTGCCGGAAGAAGAATATCCTTTGTTATATCTCCGGGTCCACTACCAACATCCATACATTTTCCAGATATATTTTTTAGCTCTTTGGCGAACTCGTTGATTATAAGTGATGCATTGTATTTGAGCATATTATCAAATAAAACGTACTGCGCTGGTTGTACCATGGTTTTATGATAATGTTTAAATAACTAGAATATAAAAAAATATATAAAATATGAAAATATATATAATAAAATTGAAGAAAATGAACTAATAAGAGCCGATGCGTCGGCATTTTAGTACGCAAATATTTTGTTTGTAATTATTCTTTATTTATTCAGAACGTTTCTGTCTTTTCTTTGTATCATCTTCAGCTTATCGTTTAATAATACAAGTGTTCAGTATAATGTATAAAAACAACACTCACTTTTAATACAATAAGCTGAGGATGGTACAAAAAAGTACTAAAATATTCTAAATAAATTAAGAATAATTACACACAAATTGCGTAATAAACCATGAGAATTTTTCGTAATTAATTTAAATGAATAAATTTATAATACGTTTTAATTCCGACGCACTAGCTCTTATTAGCTCATTTCCTTCAATTCTTTAATATTAATATATAGAGTTTATTTTCTCTATCATAACTAGAATATAATAAAAAATTCAATATGATATGTAGAGTAAAAAGAATATTTTACAATACTTTATCGGTATACAGTTAGAAATAAAATTTTGTTCTAAATAATAGTATTCTCTCACTTAAAAGCAAAGATTGATTAGGATTTTTGTTGTCATACGAGGAAGAGGATGTATTTGAGAAAGGAGGGAAAGGTAGATACATAACTTGAATTAAATAGCAGTCAAAATGTCAATGTTATTTTTAGACGTTTGGTTAGTGATTATTCAATCAAAAAAGTGTAAGCGCGAATTATGCAAATCGAAACCTATATCGATCTTCCATCTAGCGTAAGGAATCTATATTATAGCGGCTTGCCGAACTTTCGGAGCAGTGAGCGCAGAACCAGCAGTTAGCGAAGGACTGCCTAGCTCGTCAGACGTATGTGAACGAAGGACAGTTTACCTACTCTGAATATATATCCCAGTGGGCATTCCGAGTTTTCCGTTTTACTTTATTTCTTTTGTAATTGCTATAGTTGTGAAGCCAGATAAAAGTGAATCTGTTAATTAAAGACTCACTGAGTGAATATCAAAGAGGAACGAAGGACATACAGTTTAAATTTTAATGCTTTATATCTCCTCCCTGTGACCCCCGTCCCAATTATCGGATACTACAAAAGGATATTAAAAATAAGTCATTTTTGGGTCCTTCGAGGAACCTAAACTATTTATTGGAAACTGTTTCTAGAATTTTTTAGAAGCAGAAACTAACAATTATTTGTTTAACAGGTCTGGGAAAAGTTATTAAAATCAAGATTTATTATCGATTATATTATTGGAACAGTCATATATGAAGTGTATTTAAAGTTTAACCCTTGATGTATCTTCAAAATAAAATCAATTGTATATTTATTTATTGAAAAATAAGTAGTAGATGTAGAGAATTTAATGTTTTGATATACATAATTTACATTACATATATACAGTGTGTGCTAAAAGTTTGAAAATGGTTGAATATTTCATAAGCTAGGCATTTTAGAAAAAATCTTTCAAACAAAAGTTGTAGGGCTCAAAAGTATCTATTTACTATATATAGTCTTGTCAGTCTTATCCAAAAGCTACTGGTTGACTTTCAAATAATGTTGAAAAACGAATAATGCAGAATTATAATTTACATGAATCTAGAATTATGTGGAACTCGAGATAAGTTTAAATAAATGGTCACAAGAATTAGTAGAAAGGAATCGTTACGAGTTACCTGAGTAAACTTGTCTCCGCCGCGATTCGGATGAAAATAATAAAGAACTTGTGAGAACGTGAAAGACATGTCTTAACCCATTTTTATATGATACTCGAGATAATCAATTCATTTTGCGCCGAGTTTAATATTATACAAAAGAACTAGTAATAATTATTACGAGTTATTTGAATAAATTTGCCTACAAATTAATTGCGACTGGGTTAAACATGCACTTTTTTGTAAGAGAGATTACGAAAACGTGAAACATACTTCTAAACTTATTTGTATACATATCAAGCAACATTCCTGACAGGATTGTCCCTACAAAAAAAATATGCTGAGATTGCAATTTCCGCGAAATCGTCATACAATTTTTGTGGTGGGGGATCAAAGGCGTCGCTTCAGATATCGGCCCGAAAAGGTCAACTAATTTCGAACACTGATATAAATCATATTAGCATTTTTTTATATACTTTGCTTCGCACTAATACCGCGTTGCTTGATACGTATACAAATAAGTTTAGAAGTATATGTTTCACGTTTTCGTAATCTCTGTTACAAAAAAGTGCATGTTTAACCCAGTCACAATTACTTTGTAGGCAAATTTAATCAAATAACTCGTAATAATTATTACTAGTTCTTTTGCATAATCATAATATTAAACTCGGCGCAAAATGAATTGATTATCTCGAGTATCATATAAAAATGGGTTAAGACATGTCTTTCACGTTCTCACACAAGTTCTTTATTATTTTCATCCGAATCGCGGCGGAGACAAATTTACTCAGGTAACTCGTAAAGATTCTTTTCTACTTTTTTTCTACTTCTTTTGACCATTTATTTGAACTTATTATCTCGAGTTTCACATAATTTTAGTTTCATGTAAATTATAATTTTGCATTTTTCGTTTTTCAACATTATTTGAAAGTCAACTAGCTTTTAAATGAGACAGACAAGACTAGTAAATAGATATTTTTAAGCCCTACCACTTTTGTTTGAAAGATTTTTTTCTAAAATGCATAGTTTATGAAATATTCAACCATTTTCAGACTTTCAACACACACTGTATGTGTAATGTAAATTATGTATATCTAAACATTAAATTCTCTACATCTAGTACTTATTTTTTAATAAATAAATACAATTGATTTTATTTTGAAGATACATTAAGTGTAAAACTTAAAAAACACTCATATATGACTGTTCCAATAATATAATCGATAATAAAACTTGATTTTCATAACATTTCCCGGACATGGTAAACAAATAATTCTTAGCTTCAGTTTCTATAAAATTCTAAAAACAGTTTCCAATAAATAGTTTAGGTTCCTCGAAGGACCCAAAAATGACTTATTTTTAATATCCTTTATTGATTGAATAATCACTAACCAAACGTCTAAAAATACCACTGACATTTCGACTGTTAATTAATTGAAGTTATGACCTTTCCCTCCTTTCTCAAATACATCCTCTTCCTCGTATGACAAAAAACAATCTTAATCAATCCTTGCTTTTAAATGAGAGAATACTATTATTTAGAAAAAAATTTTATTTGTAACTAAATATACCGATAAAGTATTGTAAAATATTCTTTTTATTCCCCATATCATATTGAATTTTTTGTTATATTTTAATTATGATAGAGAAAAAAACTATATATATTAATATTAAAGAATTGAAGAAAATGAGCTAATAAAAGCTAGTGTGTCGGAATTAAAACGTAAATTTATTGATTTCAATTAATTACGAAAAACTCTTATGGTTTATTACGCAATTTGTGTGTAATTATTCTTAATTTATTTAGAATATTTTAGTACTTTTTTGTACCATCCTCAGCTTATTGTATTAAAAGTTAAAAGTGAGTGTTGTTTTTATACATTATACCGAACACTTGTATTATTAAACGATAAGCTGAAGATGATCCAAAGAAAAGACAGAAACGTTCTGAATAAATAAAGAATAATTACAAACAAAATATTTGCGTATTAAAATGCCGACGCATCGGCTCTTATTAGTTCATTTCCTTCAATCTTTTTATATATCTTTTCATATTTTATACATTTTTTTAAATTCTAGTTATTTACACATTATCATAACATCATGATACAACCAGCGCAATACGATTCATTTGATAATAACAAAAATATTACAAAACTTTTAATGAACGAGTTTGCCAAAGAGCTAAAAAATATATCCGGAAAATGTATGGATGTTGGTTGTGGAGCCGGGGATATAACAAATTAAGAATATTCTTCTTCCAGCGCTTGATCCAAAAGCAACAATGATTGGTAAAAAAATTATAAAATAATAAATCAGATTATTATAACATCTCGCGTACGCGCGCACAAATACACACACATACATTGTGATAATAATTAATATTAATTAATACAACAATTATATATTATAAAGGTACAGATATTATGGAAAATATAATCGAATACGCGAACAATACGTGTGGTGACAAGAAACGACTCAAATTCGAAGTGTTGGATATTCAAACGAAAAAATTGCCCAAGAAATATATTTCGAAATTCGATCACATATTCTCATTTTATGCTTTGCAATGGTGCTATGACATTCGGTAAGTAAGATTATTAAATAAACGTAAATTAACATTTTTTTTGTAGGAAAGAACTTTTGCATATAATTTTACTAATATATTTTTACATAACTATATTTCAAAAATTAATACTAATAGATATATATTTTCAAAATTACAATAATTAACATTCATCTTCATTGTTTAACAGCCAAACGTTTGAGAATATTTATCGTTTCGACCTGATAAAATTATGCTGATATTAAGTATAGCACGTAACACAGCTATCTTTGAGGCCTTAGAAATTTTGACGCAAGATATGCGATATGCATCATATATGGGGGGGGGGGATATTATTACATTGAAATATGATGTAAAATTATATAGTAGCATAATTTCTGATTGTAAAAATATCTTTAGCAATATTTTAAAATCCCCCGAGTGTACATACACTTATAAATGACTGACATATAAAATAGATTTAGTTGCTTTACATTCTTGTATTATTTAACATTTAATTTTGGATACACTTTTTTGTTTTACTTACTGATCGGTCTGCGAAGATATCAATATCAAATATATAACAGACGGCATTATTTATAAAATCCCTTTCTTTATATATAAATATTTAAATATTACATGTGTGTGTGTATTGCTTCTATTGCAATGTTTTAACTGTAGACTGTCAATTATCTTTATACAGGACAAAAAAAAGTATGTTGGAGCATTTCATTATTCGGTCCGACCTCGCGAAGAGCTAATAGAAATACTTGAAGATATCGGATTTCAAGTTCATCATTGCAGTCATCGGGAGATAACACTTATAAGAATACAGAAAAGTTTCTACGTAAGTATTTTCCTTGACATGCATGCAAAAATTAAATTCCAGAATATGTGATTAATATAATTTTTTAAATATTATTTCTTCTTATTTATTTGATTTGTAATTGTAAATTTATCATATTTTTTTAAATTCTCAATAGCCATAATTACTTCACAATATACTTTTACATTTTTGGACAATATGTCGTATAATCTAAGAGAGGAGTTCATGAATGAGTTTGCACGTAGATATACGGAAATAAAAGTTAAAGAATACAGAGATAGTCAAGGTAATTCTAAGCTGCATAATGGAAAAGAAGAGACGGATATTCTTACTTTATATTCTGTACTAATAGTTTATGCACAAAAAAATGTTTCTTAGTTGTACAGATATCTCTCCATGATCTACGGCAAAAATGGGTATAATTTTTTTCTTTTCTATTTTTTTTTAACCCCCTTTTTACAAAACGATTGTATTGATAATATTTACTTCTATTTCTCCCTTTATAGACTAATCTAAAATAATAATATTAACATATTTATTTTACAAGTATATTGAAGTATGTATTGAAGTAAGTATATTGTGTGTGTGAGCTAAATATTTTATATTTTATTTATATTGCATAAGGTACAAAATATATTATATAGGATATATAATATAGTAAAAAATACTTAATACAGTTTTTTTTTTTTTAATTGCTGGAACGTATCGAAAATAAAAGAAAAAATATTTTTTATAGATTGACAGATTCCATAAACAATGTATATACTTTATAAATTTGTAAATATTATTTTTACTCTCTAACATGGTTACAATTCTAAATAACACCATGTATGTTTTTATTGCATATAAACAATGTATATTGTTTTGACCATTTTCTATTGTGTTTTTATATTTAATAATTATCTATGATATATGTTTGTACTTGATCTTAGAACTGATAATAAATTCATAATAAATAGTAATTGAATGATAATTAAACATAATTATTAGAACAAATAAATGATTATATTTTTATACTTTGACTTCTATATTCTATTTCTATATCAGATGTCAATATCTCATTTAATATTTATTACTTAAAAATAAAATTGATTATCCAAGTGAATCCTGTTGATGCCATTTCGATTAAAATTGCAAAATAATATTTTAACCGTAATCTTGAAGAAAATTTGCATATAGTTAAAAACAATTTTACTTCCATTATATCGGCAAGAAAACAATTAGAAAAATCTGGAATTTCTTCATGTAATTCTCTGAATATAACATTTAGTCAGAAGTACGAGAAAGTGAGCAGCCTCACCCCCATGGAAAAATATATTTGTAAAAATATATGTAGAGATATATGTAATATATTATATATATTTTGAAATATATGTATAATATAAATACATTGCAAAATAATATTTTAACCGTAATCTTGAAGAAAATTTGCATATAGTTAAAAACAATTTTACTTCCATTATATCGGCAAGAAAACAATTAGAAAAATCTGGAATTTCTTCATGTAATTCTCTGAATATAACATTTAGTCAGAAGTACGAGAAAGTGAGCAGCCTCACCCCCATGGAAAAATATATTTGTAAAAATATATGTAGAGATATATGTAATATATTATATATATTTTGAAATATATGTATAATATAAATACATATTTGCATAATATAATTTATATATATATTTAAAAAATATATTTAAGTAAAAATATAGTTTTATTATATTGAATTTGAATATAATCTATAACAAATATTATATGCATATATATATATATATATATGTATATATATGCTATATATTTTGAATAATAATTTGTATATATTATTATAATTGGATTTTTCCATATATGTGTGATATCACTTAAACTGTATAAAGAAATATATATATGTGTGTGTAATATATGTGTATATATTTCTATCATATATATATATATATATATATCACATATAATCTTTATATAGTTATACATATATTAATATAGGATTCTTGCATATATGTATGGTATATATTAACTTTATAAATAGAATTATATTTACATTATATATATATATAATATATATACAAATATATATATTATATTTATATTATGTATATATTTTTGCATATATTACAAATATATGTATATATTCTTTACTTATATTTGTTATATAACCCTAAACGGCAAACAATGATTAAATTTTGTATATGCAAACTTATATTTCATATATATTATAAATATATTTTTACATATATATATAAATATATTTTTGCATATGTATAAATATCTTTTTACATATATACATAAATATATACTATTTATATTTTTTAATAACAAAAAATTATATAATTTTGTATATGCAGACTTATATTTCATATATACTTTTGCATATATTATAAATATATTATAAGCGGCAAAAAATGATTTAATTTCTTATACATTTTATATATGTATTAATATATATTTATATATGTATAAAATATATTTTAGAATATATTTTTGAATATATATTTTTCCATGGGGGCACATTCTGGATAAAATAAGAAATTAAAATAGCTACAATATTAACAAAAATAATGGCTTGCAAATTTTAATTAACATTTCTGAAAATAAACAGCCAGTTGATGTGTCACTATGAAATTACAACAATTTTGGTACTTCTAAAGTACGCATCCATTGTCTTGTTTAAGGTAGAATGCACTTTTTCACGATATAAAATGATATTAACAGACAGATGACAAAATTTAAAATTTAATAATTTAAGTTGATATTTTGTCACTCTCTCATTGATACAAATCTAACAAATAATTTATATATTTATATGTATTGTTTATATATACATACGTCTGTGGACGGTACTGCTTCTCACGTTCGGCCGCTAGCATACATGCTTGGAGCGAGTAAAACTGCACCGCGATCCGATTTTTGATTGTTGATACTACTGAACATAATTAAGAAACTAGTGTATAAGTAAAGTTTCTTCAATAACGTGTATAGAGCGATCTAATTTTGGTTGTATATTAGTATAATAAATTACAACAAAATCTTCACAGAAAAAAAATACGCCAAGTATATAAAAAAATTCGACATTGTATAGCTAATATGGTTTTGTAAAAATTTTTCTAAGATTGAAAATAAAATTTAAAAATATATTATTTAAAAATGCAGCTCAAAAATAAATATAAAACAAAGCTCAGCCAAGTATAAATGTATTAACTTATTATCTGATATAAAATTTGTCAAAAGAATATTACTTTTATATTTTTAAGAATGATTATCTGCATAATTAAAATGGTTTAGATCTGCATTGAAAGAATTAAAGTGACAAAAACTCGGGCGTGCCCGGTTCGGAGCAATAAAATGATATAAGTTTTCTAATAAGATTGCTTGAAAACTAATTTATAAAATTAATTTGTAGAGTAACAAGGAAGATTTTTTGTGTTTAAAAATGTTTCATATTAAATAATGTTGTTTTTTTAAATTCTTTTTTTCTCTTATGTTTTTATAATTCAAACTTTATTTGATAGGACTGCTTTTTTTAAATAATTCTTAAATAAAACATAATTTTTAAATAAAATATATTCTTAAAATAAATATTAGAATTTTAATTAATATGTTGATATTTTACATTTTTTTGCTGCGTTATGCTAAGATTATGTATTTTTAATTAATTTTATTCAAGATATATATATATATATATATATATATATACTACACAATTATTATATTATTAAAAAATCCTAATAAAAATAACAAGTAAGGCTCTGTGTACAATAGAGAAATAAATATTAAATATTAAAAATAGGTATTATTTTAAAATAATAAAATCAAAAAACTCTGATAAAAGTACAAATTCAGGTATAAAATACTAATAATGGCTAATAAACTAGTAAGAGCCTTTTATACTCGTATTTGTATTTGTATATCAAATTATTTTCGATTTCATTTTATTATTTTAAAATAATTCCTATTCCAAATATTTAATATTTATTTCTCTAATGTGCGCAGGGCCTAATCGAAGAGAAAATTTATTCGATTAATAATTAAACAGTTTCAGCGATTAATTGATTAACCGCAATCATATTAACCGATAAATCGTTTAGTCGAATATTAAATAAGATCGCTCTATACATGTTATTGAAAAAATTTGATTTATACACTAGTTCCTTAATTATGTTCAGTAGTATCAACAATCACAGATCAGATCGCAGTGCAATTTACTTCGCTCCAAGCACGTATGTTACAATTACAATTTTGATAAATTGATATATTTTTGATTCTGTATATTATCAAGGAATAGAGAAAAGAAAGAAGCGACGTCAGAGCTAACATAAATAACCACTCCACATTAATTATAAATTCGTATTATTTTTTATATAATCAAAGATTGAGACAAATATTTAATTTTAATATTTTTCAGAATGACGCAGCTTAATTCGTAGAACGTGATAATGTTACTCTATGTATACATAATTTTCACTGCTTTAAACCTTCCATAAAGTCCGATAACTTTGGAAGAAGTAGAAGTAAAAGAAAAAATTGATAATATACTGCAGAGGAATATATGTATAAACGAACAAGTTCAATTAGAAGACGAAAAAACTTTTGATTTTTACATATGAAATTCCAGAAGCGGAAAGAGTTGATCTATTAACACAGATGATGATAATGTATATCTTCCGGAGAAAGTTATTCGTAGTTCTATTGATAAAGCCAAATCAGATGATTATAAAAAATAAGCACAATGTGAACGATTTTATTTTAGGCTTAAGAAGAGGCAGAAAATATATTCGTGAACATTGCTTAATGATTTATTTCGACGCACTGTTTGATTCTGTTTTGTGTACACGGCACTTCGGACATCTATTTCTTTATGTACTTCCACCGAATATTATGTTGTATATTAACAGATCAGCGCAACTGAAGAAAAATAATGCAACAGCGTGGCTCCTATATCACGACGTTGTCATCTCATTTTCCCAAAAATTGAATCATGGAAACAATATTAATATATATGGATGGATTTGGCATTCGATGCTCTTCAATTTTTTTTGAACCAAGCCAGTTGTTGTGCCACTAAAAATCGGAAAAATTGATTCCTCTAAAGTATGCACCCATTGTTTCGTCTAAGGTAGAATGCACTTTCTCACGATATAAAGCGATATTAAAATAAGGTACAAACATGTATCACAGATAATTATTAAAGAAAACACAATAGAAATTATTCCATCTTATGAATATATTTACAAATACATTGTTTGTATGCAATAAAAACATACATGGTGTTATTTAAAATTGAACTACGTTGTGTGGAGAGTAAAAATAATATTTATTTTACAAAGTATATATACAATGGTTATGAAATCTGTCGATCTATATATGTATATAGAAAATATTTCTTTTTTTCGATATGTACATATTAATTTTAAAAAGAAAATTGTGTATTAAATGACTAATACCATATATTAAAGTCAAGATAATTCTAAGCTACGTGATGGAAGTGAAGAAACGGATATTCCTGCTCTATATTCTGTACTGATAATTTATGCACAAAAGAATGTTTCATAGTTGTATAGATATCTCTCCATGATCTACGGTAAAAATAATTATAATTTTTTCTTTCCTATTTTTTTCTTTCTACCTATTGCTTACAAAACGATTGGATAATATTTACTTGTATTTCTTTATAGAATAATTTAAAAAAATATATATTATCAAATTTATATTACAAAGTACGTTGATTATATATTTTATATTTATTTTATATATGATACAAAATATATTATATACATCTTATATAATATATTTTGTACCATATATAAAATAAATATAAAATATATAATCAACGTACTTTGTAATATAAATTTGATAATATATATTTTTTTAAATTATTCTATAAAGAAATACAAGTAAATATTATCCAATCGTTTTGTAAGCAATAGGTAGAAAGAAAAAAATAGGAAAGAAAAAAATTATACCCATTTTTGCCGTAGATCATGGAGAGATATCTGTACAACTAAGAAACATTTTTTTGTGCATAAACTATTAGTACAGAATATAAAGTAAGAATATCCGTCTCTTCTTTTCCATTATGCAGCTTAGAATTACCTTGACTATCTCTGTATTCTTTAACTTTTATTTCCGTATATCTACGTGCAAACTCATTCATGAACTCCTCTCTTAGATTATACGACATATTGTCCAAAAATGTAAAAGTATATTGTGAAGTAATTATGGCTATTGAGAATTTAAAAAAATATGATAAATTTACAATTACAAATCAAATAAATAAGAAGAAATAATATTTAAAAAATTATATTAATCACATATTCTGGAATTTAATTTTTGCATGCATGTCAAGGAAAATACTTACGTAGAAACTTTTCTGTATTCTTATAAGTGTTATCTCCCGATGACTGCAATGATGAACTTGAAATCCGATATCTTCAAGTATTTCTATTAGCTCTTCGCGAGGTCGGGCCGAATAATGAAATGCTCCAACATACTTTTTTTTGTCCTGTATAAAGATAATTGACAATCCATAGTTAAAAAATTGCAATAAAAGTAATACACACACACACATCATATTTATATATAAAAAAAAGTGATTTCATAGATAATGCCGTTTGTGCTATATATTTGATATCGATATCTTCGCAGACCGATCAGTGTGTAAAGCAAAAAAGTGTATCCAAACTTGATACTGTAATTAATAATGTCGAATAATACAAGTTTTTATGTAAAGAACTATATCTATTTTATATGTCACTCATCTATAAGTGTGAACTCGAATTATTTTAAAATATTTCTAAAGATTGAAATTTCACAATTACGCAGAAGTTATGCTACAATACAATTTCACATCATAGTTCAATATAATAATATTCACCTCCATATACGATGCATAGTGCACATCTTGTGCCAAACATTCCAAGATTTCAAAGAAGGCTTTGCAGCGCGTTATATTTAATATCAGCATAGTTTTATCGCGTCGAAGCATACGATAAATATTCTCAAATGTTTGGCTATTAAACAACAAAAATGTATGTTAATTATTGTAATTTTGAAAATATATATCTATTAGAATTAATTTTTGAAATATATTTATGTCAAAATATATTAGTAAAATTATATGCAAAAGTTATTTTCTACGAAAAAAAATATTAATTTATTTTTATTCAATAATTTTTCTTACCGAATGTCATGGCACCAATGCAAAGCATGAAATGATAATATGTGATCGAATTTCGAAATATACTCCTCGGGCAATTTTTTCGTTTGAATATCCAACACTTCGAATTTGAGTCGTTTTTTGTCACCGTATGTTTTGTTTGCGTATTCGATCACATTCTTCATAATATCTATACCTTTATAATATATATTTTAACATTAATTAATATTAATTGTTATTACATTATTGTGTGTTTGTTTGTGTGCGCGTGCGAGTGTTATAATCTTTCGTAATTTATTATTCTCTCTTACCAATCATTGTTGCTTTTGGATCAAGTACCGGAAGAAGAGTATCCTTTGTTACATCTCCGGGTCCACAACCAACATCCATACATTTTTCAGATATATTTTTTAGCTCTTTGGCGAACTCGTTGATTATAAGTGATGCATTGTTTCTGCACATATTATCAAATAAATCGTACTGCGCTAGTTGTACCATGGTTTTATGATAATGGTTAAATAACGAGAATATAAAAAAATATATAAAATATGAAAAGATATATAATATAATAAGATTGAAGGAAATGAACTAATAAGAGCCGATGCGTCGGCATTTTAATACGCAAATATTTTGTGTGTAATTATTCTTTATTTATTCAGAACGTTTCTGTCCTTCCCCCATGGAAAAATATATATGTAAAAATATATGTAATACATTATATATATTTTGAAATATATGTATAATATAAATACATATTTGCATAATATAATTTATATATATATTTAAAAAATATATGTAAGTAAAAATATAGTTTTATTATATTGAATTTGAATATAATCTATAACAAATAAATATTATATGCATATATATATATATGCTCTATATTTTGAATAATAATTTGTATATATTATTATAATTGGATTTTTCCATATATGTGTGATATCACTTAAACTGTATAAAGATATATATATATATATATATATATATATATATATGTGCAATATATGTGCATAATATATGTGTAATATTTTGCATATATACATAAATATATACTATTTATATTTTTTAATAACAAAAAATTATATAATTTTGTATATGCAGACTTATATTTCATATATACTTTTGCATATATTATAAATATATTATAAGCGGCAAAAAATGATTTAATTTCTTATATGCACTTATATATTTTATATATGTATTAATATATATTTATATATGTATTTAAATATATATTTATATATGTATAAAATATATTTTAGAATATATTTTTGAATATATATTTTTCCATGGGCGTTTCTTTGAATCATCTTTAGCTTATCGTTTAATAATACGTGTTCGGTATGATGTATGAAAAACAACATTCACTATTTATACAATAAGCTGAGGATGGTCCAAAGAAAGTACTAAAATGTTTTGAATAAATTAAGAATAATTACACACAAATTGCGTAATAAACCATAAGAATCTTTCGTAATTAATTTAAATTAATAAATTTACGTTTTAATTCCGACTAACTGATTGAGTTAACGGACGATCTTTGTTAAAACAGTTTGGAATAATTTAACATTCTTTCTTGCGACCGTTTTATCATACCGAATTATATACATTAATCATACATCTAACAAACTGCGTTTAATTGGATCGCCTGTTCGATGAATTTTAAAATCGGACACTAATGAATATGATGGACGTACATGAATCGAAAGTTAACGAAAGAATATCGTAAATGTATGATTGATTCTCTAGCGTTTCCTTTCGTAAGTATCCTATTAATATGTTATCGTTTCTTATTATTTCTTTTCGCTAACCCATACAGCATTGAATGATTGTAGAAACATATTGCATAGATCTAACATTATAATATTGCATGTGAGTTGTGAAATATTCATGCAATATTACTGCAAGAATGTGGCAACAGTAAAATTTCCGCTTTTAAAAAAATTACAATGTAATACTATGGTATTATTACGGTGCAATATATTAAAAATAATATTAAATAAAACTTTTTATTTCGATATATTACGCGCTTTCATCATTATGTTTACTTATAGTAATTTAATGTAGTAAAATATATATATTTCTATAATTATTAACTTTAAATTAAATAAATTCTAGTTTATGCTGATGTTATAAAACATTATTGATGTTATAACATCAAGCGTTAAATCTAGCATTTACTCGACATTTTAAAGTTAAGAGACAATTGTACCTTTAGTCTTAGAGCTAATTTCATCAACTTTATATAATTCTCCTGACTATAACTTAAGTACGAGATAGATAGTGAATCGCGGGTCGCATAGCGGTAAATGAAGGAACTAACGATTTGACTGAATACTATTTTTTTATAATATTTTTGGAATGTTGCTGTAAGATTTTTCATAAAATATTACAGTTATATGTTTCTATAATGTCCCTACAGTATTACAATGCAACTTGCAAGATTGTAATATTACTGCAATGTAATTGCAATGTACTGTTTTTGCAAATCGTATCGGTTCCTATTGTTTTCTATCGATTTTTTATCAGGGATGTTTTCTGTTGTAACTTTACGATAATACATTTATAAAATACGTTTTCAATTGTTTATGGTTGATGCATGATTAAAAATTATAGGTTTTTTCGTAATTGTTCGTTAAAAAACTTAAAACTTTTTTTATTCTAAATATACAATTGATTACGAATAGATTTTCAATCATTTTTGATAAATTCCAATAAAACAATAAAACAAGTGTGCAAATTGGAAACTTGCACATTGCTTCCTCACCATTCTATTTCGCTCATTAATCTTTCTCTATGAGCAAGCTAGTTTTTCAATTTTGGCTTCCTCATAGAGGAAGCTTAATGAGCGAAATAGAATGGTGAGGAAGCAATGTGCAAGTTTCCAATTTGCACACTTGTTTCATATAAAATAACATTTTTTGTCACGTATATATATGTGTGTATGTATGTATGTATGTATGTATGTACTTCCTTTTATATGTTCCTTTCGTATGTTTCTTTCGTAAAATTTTCATTTTTTGAAAAATTTAAAATTTCATAAAAAATAAATCCCTTTACCGATTTTCGTCAAATTCAATACCAACCAACCTTTAATGATAATCTATTCGTGTAAAAAAATTTAAACCGATATCTCAAAATTTACGAAAATTAGAGCAATCACGCCCTTTTTATAAAAAATTCAAAATTTTATAAAAAAAGAACCACTTAGCCGATTCAAGCCAAATTCAATACCAACCAACCTTTAATGATAATTTATTTGTATAAAAAAATTTAACCCGATATCTCAAAATTTACGGAAGTTAGAGAAATCACGCCATTTTTTAAAAAAATTAAAATTGGATTAAAATCTAAAACACTTTATGAATTTTTCTAAAAATTACAGTAAATAAAAGTGTTGTACTACTTTACTTGTGTGCAAAATTAAAGCGCTGTAGCTCAAACAGTTCTTGAGTTATGGACGTTTGAAAAATCCGTTGATGGATACGTACATACATACATACATACAGACATTTTGTAAAAATGTGATTTTTCGATGTTTTGGAACATTCTAAACACATTGGCATAGAAATCCGGAAAAAAAAATTTTTCACGAAAACAAAGCTTCCTCTATGAGGAAGCAAAACAATATATCACAATAAGAATTTTATCGTATTCTAACAACTAAATCCGCTTTTTACAGAGAATGAAAGAAAACGATAAAAAACGTTTCTTTCGAAATCTAAAAAGTAAAACAATAAGAAACGATAAAATTTTCTACAGATCGTATCGGTTCCTATTGTTTTCTATCGATTTTTTTTATCAGAGGGGTATCACGCATTCATTCTGTCTAGTCGTTTCTTGGCTCATGAACCTTGGAACAATGTGGCTAGAGATCCATTATGGATGATCTTAATTTAACTTAAGAAAGCTTTTCTCGGACAAGACGATGAAAGAAAGTATCTCAATGTATAACTTTACAGTAATCGTTTTTTCTTTTATTTTTTATGTTATAACTTTCTACGAATTATGTCATTTGCGCTGAAGATGGCCCAAAAATAGGTCCGAAACGTCCGCTAATATGTAATTTAGTCTGTACACATTATCTAATATAAGTTAAGTAAGAATTTTAATTTTCTTTTTGTTTTTTATTTTTGCGTTCGACCGTCTACGCCAGGCTCAAAATTGCTAATTAATTTTGTATTTAAAATAATTATGCAATCTGCTTAACTCATCTGCTTCAATTTTGCTATAATATTGCTATAGCATTATACTTAATTTTTTTTTTATATTATATTATATTTACAACCTTCCTATTTATGATCCAGCAATAATTGATATTTGACTCCTCTTTCATTTGAAAGAGTTTGTACGCTATATATATATCGTACGAATATAGGTGTCTCTCTATTTTTCACATTTTCATAATTGTATCACGATGTACGAGATGACACATATTTATATAATTATAAATAAATTAAAATTCTTTGGCATTAAAATTCAATGATATGTTTCGTTTATGTGTATATGAATGTGTTTGTATTTGTGTGTATATGTGCATAATAATTATACGAATCTGATAGAATTGTTGTATTCAGTACAGAATCAAGAATCAAGCGAGAGGACGGTTTTAGATTTGAGAATTGTAGAAAAAAATATCAGGTCAGGATATACAAGAAAAACAACAATATTTCACATTTAGCTCAACTACGCATAAATTACACTCGACACACACATTAACATTACCGTAATAATATTAATTTATTTTGTTAATAATGTCAGCTTTTTTTACGAATTGCTTTATACATATAATTAACGCGATGATACTCAATTTAAGATCGAATTGTGTTTTTTTCAACCATCGACATATATTATTTTGTTATATATATATTTCTGTTTTATATAAAATTAATTGTAGAATATAATTTCTTCATTACGAGTTATCAATCACATAATTATTAAAAATTATTATTAAAAAAATATTAATACTTTATTAATATATTAAAAATTTATTATTGTAAGAACAATATTAATACTATTAATTAAATCCAAACTTTTCATAAACAATAAGACAAAGTTTTGAATCTTTCAACGATTTTAAAAAGACAGCTCACAAGTAATCCTACTCAAGAACTAATAACTACTGCTAACTCTTAAATATGTTATAAAAATATGTTATGGAATATTTCATAAAAATTAAAATAATAATATGTTTTAAATAATACGTTATACACTATAAACTCGATTAATATTTTTCGACAGACATCAGTTGATAACTGCGTAATAAATATTAATCGAGTTTATAATATTATAACATTATTTGAAACATATTATTATTTTAACTTTTATGAAATGTTTTATAACATATTTTTATAATATATTTAACAGTTATCAGTTGATTTCTATCAAAAAATATTTGAGTTTATTATAACATATTATTTATAAAATTATTATATTTTAACTCTTATAATATATTATTATTTTAAAAATTAATTATCAAATTAATGCTTTAATCAGCTAATTTTTGTCAAAAAATATTAATCGAGAACAAAGAATTATAATATATTATTTACAACATATTACTAATTTAATTTTTATAATATATTATTATTACTTTGAGATTTAATTACATCACTAGAACAACACAAGTGCGCGCTACCAGTTGCGCCATTCTTCTATTTTATATTTATAAAAATGTTATATTTAAAACAATAATATAAATTTTGTTTAAACTAGATTAATGTTTTTCGACAGAAATCAGCTGAAATCAGCTAAAACGTCAATTTGCTAATTAAATTTTTAATTAATAATATATATTGTAAAAATTAAAATAATGAAATATTTTAAATAATATAATATGGTACGTTAAACTCAATTAATATTTTTTGACGGTTATTAGCTGATTCTGTAAAAAATTTTTTTTTTTAAATATCTTCTTTTTAAACATAAAACGGAAGAATGGCGCGTTCATGTTTGTCCTAAAAAAGATATGTAAAGTCGAAACTCCCATATATCTAAGTTTATTGCTGAAGATGATAACCTTGAATTACACAGGAAAAGAGTCCTGTCCGAACACCAAGTGAGTCGACGTGAATTACAATTTTCCATTTGTCTGGCTGATCTATAAGAAATTACATCGAGAAATTCTCTTTGTCGGCGCTTTCAATAAAAGCCGATCCAAGCTAGATCCTCAAATTTTACATCGGATACAAATTAAATTTAAAGGTACAAATACACTATAAAACGTTTACGAATAATTATTTAAAAGTATTTTAAATGTTGAAACTATTTGTTTCAAGTTAATGTTTTGTTGATTCGAGTTATAAGATACATTATATTTCAATCGCGATAAACTCAATGATCAACTACTGTTAAAAATTCCGAGACAGATGAAATAAATCAATCTTTTAGGTTACATAAATTTATGTTCCCTTGCTATTAAATTTATGATTTTATTTGAAGAGTTGGAGTAAAACAGAAGATCTTGTATCCTTCAAAGTTTCTCGGAAATATAGCCTGTTTTATGTTTCTCATTAATTTATTCTTGCATTTGAATTTCATTGCTTTACAATTTTATTTTATTTTAATTATCTGAAGAGAAAAACATATAACTAACATTAAAAAGCGTTGATATTATTGTATGATGATATGTAAATGTTAAATTTCGATAAACTAATAAAACTAATAATGTTATTAAATTATATATTTTGAATTCTATATAAGAAACATTTGGAAGCGATAAAATAATATATGTAGTCGAAATTTAACATTATATATAATATTATTGCGTACATATTTAAATAACATATTTAATAATCTACAAAATTTGTAGAAATGTCAATTGTGCTGTTATAATGTAATAAAAAAAACTTTAATTGATTCCCTCCCTTAACTTTGTGTAACCATGCGATAAACTTAACTCTATTTCAATTTTGCTAAAATATTGCTATAGGTAATAGCATTATACTTTATATTTTCGATTTATATTAATTCTAAATCTTCTTTTCTATGGTTCAACATTAACAGAATCGATAGATTTTTGACTTTTTTTTACATGACGTTTGCAATATAAATAGATGTCTATTTATTTCTTTATATTTTCATATATGTATCATGATGTATGAGATAACAAATATTTATATAATTATAGATAAATTTTATATGTCAACATAATAAATTTTGAATTTTGCACATTAATTTCAAATGATTTGTTTTGATATTCCGTTTATGTGTATATGTGAATATGTGTGTTGATATTCGTGTGTCTCTATATGTTATGATACTGATAGTCATAATGGATAATAGTCCAAAATTTTTCGCACATATCCGATGACAATTTACGCGTGCTCAGCGTAATATAAATACATATATAAAAGCAGTGGTTACATCGAGGCACAAATACACAAAGAAAGTTTGCCACGGTTTTATTACTATACAGCCAAAAATGGAACTGGAAAATGAACAGGAGGAATTTGGTGAGTCGAAAGATATTTTACAAAATTAAACAATTTTGATTGCCGATTTCATAAACAGATAATTAAGATATAGAGCGCTAATATTTCTTGTTTTCTTCGCATTTAAAATGTCTACTACGTACAAGAAGATTTTCACAGTGGCTACTGCATACGAGAAAATTGTTAGAACGAAGGGGAATGATTGCGTTCACTCATATTAATCGTCAATCGAATGGACTTCAATTAAATTGATTCACTTCGTCGTAGAAGGAAGGGAAGTCTTTGATTACATTTGCTTAAATCAATCATTAATCGAAGAGATTCGCATCAAATTTGTTATGATTAATCATTAATTAAATAATTTTCGATTAAATTTTCTCTAATTAATTGTCAATCGAGCAGTCTTCGATTAAATTTGCTCGGTTCAATCGTCCATCGAATGACTTTTAATTGAATTCGCTCATACTAATCGTTAATCGAACTCTTCGATTAATTTCGTTTATATTAATTGTTAATCGGATGACCTTCAATTGATTTCGTTCATATCAATCGTTAATTAAACAACCTTAGATTAATCTCGCTTATATCAATCGTCATCGAATGAACTGCGATTAACTTTTTTTTAAATCAATCGTTAATTCAAAATATTTTAATTAAAATTGTTTTATCAATTATTTAATTTTCAAAAAGTAATTAATATTTTTTCAACCTTGAATAGAAGGGAAATGTTCGATTACGTTTGCTTAAATCAATCATTAATCAAAGAAATTTGCATTAAATTTGTTATGTTTAATTATTAATTAAATAATTTTTGATTGAATTTTTCCAAATTAATTGTCAATCGAGCAGTCTTCGATTAAATTTGCTCGGTTCAATCGTCCATCGAATGACTTTTAATTGAATTCGCTCATACTAATCGTTAATCGAACTCTTCGATTAATTTCGTTTATATTAATTGTTAATCGGATGACCTTCAATTGATTCCGTTCATATCAATCGTTAATTAAACAACCTTAGATTAATCTCGCTTATATCAATCGTCATCGAATGAACTGCGATTAACTTTTTTTTAATTAATCGTTAATTCAAAAAATTTTAATTATAATTGTTTTATCAATTATTTAATTGAAAAAAATTTAATTAATATTTTTCCAACCCTGGTTAATATGCATTATCGCTCGTGCGCGATATACTCTATGAACAATTTATGTTTAAAATTTGGAGACCGAAGAAATACTATTCAAGTGTATCATACAAATTTATATTCGCTTGGCATTTATATCATTTATCTGAAAATTGAAAAAAAAAGAAAATTTGTATTCTCCAAAATATTTTGGACATATAATCTGTTAGATGATTTGCATTAATCTATACTTGTATTTGAATTTCATTGTTTCAAAATTTTTTTTAATTAACTAAACTAAAAAACATGTAACTAACATTAAATAGCCTTGATATTATGATCTTATAATATGTAAATGCTAAATTTCGATGAACCAGTAAATATATGTATGAATGTATATATATGTATATTTATATACACACACACCACGTACATATTCATGTACATACATATACATACATGTACATTCATGTACATATATATATACATATATATATGTATACATATTCATATTTATATGTGTGTATACATATATACACGTATACATGTATATGAATAAAATTTCTGTCATAAATGTACATCATTGAATTACTTTTTCCGGATTTTATGGAAAAAACATTTGGAAGCCAAAAGATAATTATCTGTCGAAATTCAGTATTATTTATAGAATATATATTAAAATATTACATACAAAATTTGTAAAACGTTAAATGTGCTATCGTAATGTAAAAGAAAAAAGTTAAAATTATTTTTCTTTTATAAATATGTGCTGTGTTTAACTCTATTTGAATTATGTTATAGTATTGCTATAGTTAGTAAATATAATTATATCTTATATCTTTGATAACATATTATATATATTATATTTACATAAATCATTTTTTTTTCTAGCGTTCAACATTATCAGAATCGATAAATTTTTGATTCTTTTTTCATTTGACGTACACTATATATATAGAGATGCTATGTATTTCTTTAGATTCATAATTGTATCACAATGTATGAGATAACGAATACTAATATAAGTATAAATAAATTGAAATTTTTTATACATTAATATCAAATGATATGTTTTAATGTTTTGCTTGTGGACAGTAAGTGAATGTGTTTTGTATTCGTGTATATGTGTATGTTATAATTTGTTATAATTTGTGATGTTATGATAGCACGCTTGTCTTCAATCCGAAACGAAGAATCAAACGAGAGAACGATTTCAGATTTGAAAATAGTAAAAGAATTTCGGGCCAAGATACATATATTAAGAGGAGAAAGATATCTCACATTCGGCTTTAGTGTAAAAATTCCTTCCGATAGCAATTAACGCTAATAAACTAGCTCTACTAAAACAAGATTACAGTTGCTAAGTAATATTGCGATCAAAGTTTTCAAATAAAATACTTGTGCACTTCACGTGGGCCATACTTTCGTCCCTGTAATTTTATCATCGATTTATAGATTTTTCTGTTATTATTTTATGTATTGTCGTAAAGTGTGAATTTTTATTTTGATATAATTTATTGGCCAAGTCTTCCAATTTGTTACATTTAAATACTCTAGTTTCACGTATACATATATTCTCGCGTTTTAGATATATATACTCAATAAATTTAATTTAAAATTATGACTTTTTCAGCTTTCACGTTAGAAAGTATACTTTGTAATTTATTATAATTAACACTTATCTCTTATCTAACATTTCTTTTTGTCAATTTGATTTTTTTTTATTTATCTTTTCTGATCATCAGGAAACCTAATAAAGAAGGGACGTTTCCAGTTCGCGATCAAATATCTTTATGGGTTAGAATAATTTAACAGAAAAAGAATTTTGCCTTCAGTCCGCGTTGCATATATGACGGATCTCATTATATATTTAGTTTTTAGTGGTGTTATTGAAAAGCATTTAAAGAACATCCTTCAATTATCGTAGATCAGCAAATTTGACTTGATAGATTGTAGTAATTTAAAGATAAATTTAGATGTAAATATTTCTGACGCATTTTTGCATTACATGCTGGCTACTATAATGGAAAGAGTCAACGTTTGCACGACAGACTGTATAAAATGTATAAGCAATTATGAAACGAAATCTTTCCCAATCTGAAAGATTGATGAAGAGATAATATAGCGATGACAAAAAGGAAATATATATATTTTTCAACAAAATAATGATTCAAGCTTCAACACGTCTTAAATTTGTTAGTAAACAGACTTTTAATGATAGATAACTTATAATGCAGAACTCCCCCTTTTTTTATCAAAATATTACTGTAATTTAGATTAATTTAAGTAAAGTAACATGATGATATTTAAGAATATAGAAAACACACATAAATGTTTGCAAAAATAAATATTCAATTTAAAAAATATAAAAATGATAAATAATTACGAGTTATCAATAACATAATTATTAAGAAATATTATTTAAAAAAATATTATGCTTTATTACTATATTTAAAAATTTTACGACAAAATTTTGAATTTGTCAACAATTTTAACAAGACAGCTCACAAGTAATCCTGATAACTACTGATAACTGTTAAATATGTTAGAAAAATATGTTATAAAATATTTTATAAAAATAAAAATAATAACAAGTTTTAAATAATATGTTATAATACTATTTAAAAAACATATTATTATTTTAATTTTTATGAAATATTTTATAGCATATTTTTCTAACATATTCAACAGTTATTAGTTGAATTCTGTCAGAAAATATTAATCGAGAACAAAGAATTATAATATATTATTTACAACATATTACTATTTTCATTTTTATAATATATTATTACTTTGAGATTTAATTACAACACTAGAACAACACAAATGCGCGTTACCAGCCGCGCCATTCTTCTATTTTATATTTATAAAATGTTATTTTAAAAAAAATAATATAAAGTTTTTAAACTCGTTTAATATTTTTGACAGTTGTCAGCTGATTTCTGTCAAAAAATATTAATCGCAGATAAGACATTATAACATATTAATATATTATAATTTTCATAATCTAAGTAAATTTATGTTTCGATATATAAGTATTTTTTTACATATATTTAATTGTAAAGTATTATTTTTTCAGCTTTTATTTAAAAAAGTAGACTCGAATAAACGTAAGAATTAGATAATACCACACTGCAGATTATAATTTCTTTTTGTTAAACATAATATATTAAACGACATTTTAACATAGTCATTGAATAAATGTTATAAGACATATTTAGGTTAGTTTTAACATAATTTTGCATTATATGATAAAAATGAGTCAAAATTTATAGATTTGTATTAGATATGACCCTAAAAATGTAAAAAAAATTTTAGATGAAAATGTACAAACGCTTTAAGTCATATTCCATTTAATTTCTCGCGCTCAAATTAAATTCGACGACAATATATACACGTGCGCTACATAATATACATACTTAAAAACGGCTACATGATATCGAGACACAGCCAAAGCAAGTTTGTCACTGTTTTGCTACCGTAGAGCTAAAATGGAGCAACAAATGTCAAAGGAGAAAATTGGTGAGTCGAAATATCTTTCACAAGTTCAGACAATTTTGATTCCGTTTTCACACAAACAAATAGTTAAGGCCCTGCGCACAATAGGAAAAATATTAGGAATAAATATTAAATATTAGGAATAAGAATTATTTTAAAATAGTAAAATCGGAAAAACTCTAATATAAAAATACAAATTCGAGTATAAAGGACTAATAAGGGCTAATAAACTACTAAGAGTCTTTTATACCCGAATTTGTATTTTTATATTAGAGTTTTTCCGATTTTATTATTTTAAAATAATTCTTATTCCTACTATTTAATATTTATTCCTTATATTTTTTCTATTGTGCGCAGGGCCTTAGATATACACTGCTAATATTTCCTTTGTGTTATATTATTTTATAACACACTTTTCTTAGTTAATTTTATACATTTCGATATAATTTAGTGAACATTGCATAGCGAGTCTCATGTTTCATTACATTAAAGTAATAAAATAAGTTCAATTTTAACGTACGACTTTTACTGCATAGACAGAAAGTATATGTGAATAAAATTTAGATTTTTCGATATATAGAATAATTGCACAATGTCATATCATTATTGTTAAGTATTAAATATTATTATTAAATTTAATCAATAATTCACCGATTTCAAATTATTCGTTTATTCTATTTATTGGAAATATAAGCAAAATAATATTTTTAGAATTATTTATGTATTTAACGTAATTTTTATGTAGACTTGTTAGTAAACATAGATAACAATATATTTGCGAATCTCTTCTTTTTTTTCTCTTTTGATTATCTCCATACATATGTTGTTTTAACGTATTTCATGTCATTACAGAAAAATTCAAACACGTTATATTATTTAATAATATGTAATTATTAATTACTTTTAGATTTTAAGTATTATTATAAAACATTGTTATAATTGATTTAATAATTTTAATTATAATGTAATAATATAATTTTAATTTTATTATGATTATATCACTTTAATAAATATCTTTTGTCAGTTTTGACCTTTTTTAGAATATTAATTTTTCTTTATTTGGCAGATAAAATAATGTCGGCGCTTTTGAAGTTCTCGATTAAATGTCTGCGTGTATATATGAACATCAAGCCGAAAGGCAACTACGTCTTCAGTCCCTATAACATATATGAAGCACTATTTTCGGTTTATCTTACGTCCAGCGGTACCATTGAACAGCGTCTAAAACATATCCTTTATTTAACGGATGTCTCGAAATATGACTTGATAGATACTGTTAATTTTGATAAATATTTCTCAAATTCAACAAATTCAGCATCAACCTCCCATGATGTACCATTAGAAGTAAATAATTCTGATGCTTTTTGCATTAAATGATGAAAATTATATAGGAAAATAAGTCGAAATTTTCAAGTCACAATTAAATGACATAACATGTAAAAGTACATTTAAATAAAAATTTTGAGACTCTAAAATACTTATTAAGCGATAAGAAAGAATATATATATATTTATAAGCGAAATAGAGATTTGAAAATTTGATACTTTAAATATGTCATTGAGCAATCTATTAAAGAATGGATTCTTTAATAAAATTCAGAAATCTTGCTTATCGAGTAATATAACTTTGTTTCTTTTTCATATAAATTAATTTAAATGAAAGTAACTTGACGCGATTTTAGAATATAATAAAGATTCAGCCCGCATAAATAAAAATATGTATAAAATAATTTAGAGAAATAACCCAAGTTTTTTGATTAAGAATAAATAGAGATCTCACAAACATTTGATGTTCTTGATTCTAGGCAACCGAACCTTTGGCTGCACACGATTTCGAGAATGAAAGTATACTTTCGATTGAAGATAATATTACTGCATCACTTGAAAATCTACATTTAGAGGTAAATAAATTTGATACATTTTTGCATTGAATGATGGAAGTCATATAGGAAAATAAGTCGAAATTTCAGGTCACATTGTATGACATGCCACGAGAAGATACTTATTAAATAAAAACTTTGCGATTTTAAATTATCAATTAAGCGGTAACAAAAATTATGTATATTTTTATGCAAATTAAAGATTCGAAACTTATAGGCACAGGACCTTGCAGCAATATTGCAATCTTGCATATTGCAATGCAATATTGCAGCAACATTATTGAAATATAAATATGGAACGTTGCTGCAATAATGCGATAATGATGTTGCAGCAACATTGTAAAGTTATATATATATATATATATATAAAATTTGAATATTATTAAAAAATATTTTCAAAAAATCAGTTTATTAATTGCATATATGTATAATATTATGTGCAAATTAGAATACCTTCATAAAAAAAAGTATTATATACAAGTATTTTAAATTATAAAATATTGCCAACAGTCATACATGTAAAAACTTGTTTATTATATAATTTTGTAAAAATTGTTACTCAAATTGGCATAATAAACAGCTTCAACAACAGCACCAGTTCTCGTCCGATCACTGAAGGTAAGCAGCGTTTGGCACGGTTAATACTTGGATGGGTGATGACCGCCCAGTAAACACAAAGTAAAAGTAACATAACATTAATGTTATAATTTCCCACTCAATAATGTAACTGCAATATAACATGCCTTGTACGTAACAATTACATTGTTGAGTGGGAAATAATAACATTGATGTTATGTTACTGTTACTTTGTGTTTACTGGGCGCTTGTGAATTATAAAATATTAAAATAAGGAATTATTATCAACTTACACACACACACACACACACACACACACACACACACACACACACACACATACATATATATATATATATATATATATATAGTTACTATACACGTTTTTGAAATGTTTTTTATTTTATTTTAGTTGGAACAATAAAATATTTGGTTAATCATATATTAACCAAATTATTTGGAACGGTTTACCAAATTTTGGTTATGTCAACAAAATTGTTTTTTCAGTGTTATTAGGTGTAGATAGGACAATAGATCGTTAGAATGTAAAAATACCAATTATTATGTCATTACAAAGCACATTAAAATATATATATTACATTGCAATATTGCTACAATATTGTATTGCAATATTGCTGAAAGCGGACATTTTACCGTTGCTGCAATATTGCAGCAATGTTGCAGCAACATTTTGCAACATTTCTGCAATGTTGTAATCTTGCAAAGAAATATTTCTGCAATAATGCTGCAATATTTTTGTGCCGTATGGGTATATACTTATTAAATTTGTCATTGAGCAATCTTTTAAGAATAGATTTTTTTATGAAATCCAGAAATCTTGCTTATCGTGTTATATAACTTTGCATCTTTTTCATATAAATTAGTTTGAATGAAGCAACTTGACGCGATTTTAGAATATAATGTAAGGACTACATAAATACAAATATGTATAGAACAATTTAGAGAAATAACCGAAGTCTCTTATTTACGAATGAGATCTCACAAACATTTGATGGTTTCGGTTCTAGATGAATGAGGCTGCATGCGATTACGAGGGTAAAAGTATGTGTTGGATTAGAGGAAGTGAGTTTTCCGCAAGCCCTGAACGTATGAAAAAAATTTTCAAAGATGAATTCATAGTCTTAGAAGGCGAAACTAGAGTTAATGTATTTGGAATAAATCTTAAAATAGAAGAGGAGCTATGGAAGTTGAAAAAGTATTTATTATCCGCTACAATTAACCCCGAGAAATTACAATATTGATATTGTTATGACGTCTTTACTTCGTTTCAATAAACAAGATTTTCAAAGATCAACGACACCTGAACCAGGCGCATCAAGCGAATCGACTGTTTCTGACAAAAGAAAACGTAAAAACTGTGAGTACCTTTTCATTTCATATGCTTTTACATACAAACAATTTTTTCATAGTTATATTTTTTAAATTAATTATAAACAAAACATATTTGATAGATTTATTTTATTTTGCAAAAAGCACATCACTTTATTTTTTAAATGAACGGATACCCTCAAAGATGTATTAAATGTTAAAAATGTGTCGTAACTTTGCCCTCCAGAAACAAAATTTAAAAGATCTTTGTATTCGGAAATTTCCTAAAATATAATGTAAAATAATTTTCGAAGCTTTTACAAAAAATGTGCGAGGAAAAATTATACATTAATAGAACAATTAAATTTAATAAAATAAAAATTCTTTCTAATTAAAATTTTTAACGAAAAGATTTTTATTTTCAATGAAAATGTGAAATATTATATGGATTCTCATAAATGCTCGTTATTTTATACACAAAGAACGAATTTTTACGATTTTATTCAATCATTTATCTTCACCGCCATTTTTTTTTTTTTTTTAGTTTTCTGTGACGAATTAGACGCACTCATAAGCAAATTCCCCTATGAAAATGGTAATGCGTCGCTGTTCATGTTGATACCTGTTTCATGGACCTCACGTACCGATCATATCAAAATACACTGTACTAACTCTAAACTTTGCAACTTGGTCGAACAATTGTCGAGCGACGTCGGAATGCGCAAATTACGCGAATTGCTAAATAATAATAAGAATAAAAATAATATTGATAATTTCTCGTATTGGCCAGTCTTCGAGATGGAGAAAAATCTGAAATTCCGTAAACTGCTACAAGCTCTAGGCGTCGGGCAATTATTGACCTCCAACGCGATCAATCTGGATACTTACTTCACGAGAGACGAACAGTTTGTGCGCTATGGCAATGTTGCGCATCGTACTCACGTCAAGATCACGAAGAAGAACACTTGGGCGGGTGCGATGACTTTGTTCACCGGACAAGAATTTGATTCAAAGGTTTCGAAGATGGTCAGAACGAATTCCAAGTTTCCGTTCGTCTGGCTAATTTATGACAAACGACAACGAGACATCCTCTTTATCGGCGCTTGCAGAGGATCTGTTTTTCGGACTGGAAATAGTCCGTCAAAAAAATTTAGTTCAGAATTATATAAAATGATACAACTTAAAAAACGGCCACGAAAAACAGATGGGATAAGGATGAGAAGGAAATTAAGTTCAGAGTCAAATACATCGAACACGCGCCCTGCGAAACGGCTACTAGAAACAGATTTTTATTTATTTTATTTTTTATTTATTTATGTACAGGTAAACGGGAGATATCCCTTTAAAAACAAATTAAAATAAAATAAGTTGAGAACATAGAAAATGTACAAAGTTATAGCTATATGATTACGCACAATTTATAACATTAAGAGCCTATCGCAATAAAACTAAAACACAGGAAGGAAATAACAAGTCTATCGTAGACAATGGGATAACGTTCGTCTGAAGGTGCAGAGTGATGATTGAAAGAAATCCACACGATCAGAGAACTCATTCGCCAGCATGCAGATTCGATTCAGGGGCTTGTATCTTCCATAAGAGGTACGGTGAGACTCAACATTAAATGTGACGCCCTTCCTGAGAGGCCTAGCCGGAGCACGCAGCCCCACATACTCTAGGAGCTCCGAACATGTAATACTCCCATTAATCAATTTGAAAAAAAACAGTAGATCTAGAAAAGTGCGTCTATTTGCTAAAGTAATTAGCCGCAAGTTATTCAGCATATCATCATAAGAGTGATCGAAAAAGCGCATTGGATTATCCGTTATGAAGCTCACTCTACGCAAAAAACGGTGTTGGATTCCCTCAATCTGAATATCATATTTGGCATAAAACGGAGCCCAGACAATGGAGGCGTACTCTAAATGAGGCCGTACTAGCGCACAGTATAACAATCTTAAGGTGTGCACATTATTAAAGTATTTGCCAGTCCGCAAGACAAAACCCAGTTTTCTATACGCGCAGTTCGTGATACTCATTATATGCTTCTCAAACGATAGATCAGGGCAAAAGGTGACCCCAAGATCGCGTACAGAATCTACCTCAGAGAGACGCACCCCGTTTATCGAGTACTCATGCATGCAAACGCTTCTCCTCCGACTAAAGCGGATTACATGACATTTCGCTATATTAAACTGTAGTTTATTAACATTACACCAACGCTCGAGCCGAAACAGATCAAGCTGCAACAGATCCGCGTCCTCAAGGTTATTTACTCGTCGAAAAACTTTTAAATCGTCCGCATATAGTAGAAATTTACAGTGATTAAAGACCTTGTTAATGTCATTAATAAATAGATTGAAAAGAAGCGGGCCCAGGTGAGAACCCTGGGGCACGCCAGACGATGCTTTAAAAATTCTAGATTGGCAATTATTGATCTTTACAATCTGTGACCTGTCTGTTACATAACTTGATACCCATTTCAGCAAAGTACCATCAATACCAAAGGCCCGCAACTTAGTGAGTAGCAGGGAATGGTCAACGCTATCAAAAGCCTTTCTAAAGTCCGTATAAACTGCATCGACCTGGGAGCCATCCTCCACCACTGAATTAATAAAATTCTGATAAAGTAGCAGATTAGTCACGACGGAACGACCGGCAATAAAGCCATGCTGCTCTTCAATCAAAACATATTTAAATAATGATGCAAGTTTATTCGCTATTATATTTTCGAATAATTTAGGCATGAGGCATTGCTTACTTATTGGTCTATAATTAGAGACCAAAGTTCTATCACCGTCCTTAAATATTGGCGTAACGGTGGATAGCTTCCAGGATTCCGGGAAGATGCCACTTACTAAAGACTTATTGAAGATAATCCAAAGTACTCTAGATAGTATGAAATTGGTTGCTTTAAGAAAGAGCGGAGGAATGCCGTCATAGCCAGAGTTGGATGCCAAATTCGTGGCATTTATGCAATTAAATATATCCCCGATGGAGATATCTACATTCAATAGGCTCAGATCATGCTCACATACATCAACATCGCTGCCACCATGCACATCCGAACCGGAGTAAACAGAATAGTCTGCGAAACAATTTGCTATGGCTGATCCATCATAGACAGACGAGCCATTGTGATAAATTGACATTGGAGGTTTATTAGAAGTATACATGGATTTTGTGAAGCTCCAGAAAACATTTACATTACTCGAGATAGCCTCCTCCGTACGATGCACATAGCTCCGCAGACACGCCGATGAAAGGGATTTACATCGAGCCCTCAGACCCGAAAATTCCATATAATCCGAAAAGCAATTAGTTCTCTTAAATTGGATGTGAGCACTCTTTTTGGCCTTGATGAGAGTTTTCAGTTCATTTGAGAACCATGTAGGATGCTGTGATTTGCGGGTCATATATGTAGGAACAAAATTAGAGATGACATAATCAAGATGCCCATACAAAAAATCCACAGCTTCATTTGCATCCAGAAATTTTAGTTCTTCATCCCAGGAGATACTGCCCAAGTAATCATTAATAGCATCATAGTTCGCACGTTTAAAGTTCCACCTATGTTCAATGTGAGATGACAGCGATGTTTTCAGTGGCAAAGTCAACAAGATGGCCGGATGATAACGATCGCACGCACATAAATAACAACGGCTAGCTCCACTGAAGCGCTATGCAGTGTGGAAAACACTAGATCTAAGGTATTCCGATTCACATTAATGATCCTATTGTGCTGGTAAAAATTAAATTCATTGAAGAAGTGTGAGATAATGTTAGCATGCGGTAACATATTACAGTGTCGATCTGATTCATATTGCAAGTAATTGTTATTATTATGCCACTGAATATGCGGAAGATTATAATCGCCCGCAATAAGAAAATTAGCATTAGGTAACGCGACTAACACTTCTTCAACAGAGAGGCAGTGAGCCTCGTATAGAGACGGCTCCGATAAAGGAGGCATGTAAACAGTGCCGACAATAAATTGTACATGATCAAGGCGAATGTCAACAAACAGCTGTTCGACGCGTGACTCTGAGATATTTATAGCACGACTAAATATAGAATTTCTCACAGCAATCAACACACCTCCTCCGCGCGAATAAACACTATTAGCAATATTTCTATCATTGCGAAACACGGTGAAATCATCAAGGTCCAGCTCCAAGCTCGATATACCCTCATGCAGCCACGTCTCAACCAAGACTATTATATCGTAGTCAACAGATACGGACGCCACAGCACACCGCAGATCACAAAGCTTCGTTCTCAAACCGCGAACATTTTGATAATAAATAAGGGGAGAGCGAGTTAGTTTTTTGAACTTGACTTTACATCGACGATTTTCGGCACACCGTTTATATAACGAATTGTTTTATTTGTTTCTCCTTCGTCCTTCAGGCGCCCCAGAGCGGCCCGCAGGTCCCTAAGATATTGTCTTTGCTTCATTGTTTGATCCTGAGAGATGTTGACAGGACCAGAGTATCGCGATTTATTCCTCAGGATTTCCAGCACCTCCCGTTTTGTGGAAAAAGAGACACGCACCGGTCTAGAATGACCTCGCTTCGCCTTTCCCAGTCTCTCCGTTCGCATTGCGGAATTCACGCCAGGCTGGATAGTCCGAATGATATCCCTCACCAGATCATCATCTCCACAGCCATTGTTATCGGACTCCTCCAGATTGAAAAATATCAAATTAGTCGATCTTCTCTCTCTATCTTCCATTTCCTCGATAACATCCGTCTCAACTGAGCGCAAGGGGTCCAATGGTTGAATTACTGTCGACCGGCCCTCAAGTAAGTCCACTCTATTCGATATGCTCTGAATTTTATTTCTGACCTTGTCCATATCAGCCTGATGCATCTCCACGATCTCTCTCCGGAAAGTGAGAAACTCTTCATGTATTACCTTTCTGATATCCTCTAGGAGCCGCGGACTCGCATTCAAACTTTGAGGCAAACTTCCGGAAGGGCAACTCAAGAACTGACCATTCAAGAAGGGATGACCGCTACGTGCGAGACAACTTGGATGCGATGCTATATTGCATCCACCACAAGTTACAGGCTTTGCCACGGCTACACCGCATCCTTTGCATATTTTTTTTCCATCCATTTCGTTAGAATCACAACTAGAGAAAACTCAGCAACAGCGAAATAGGCGGTATACGGATTTAACGAAAACAGGCCGCCGAACCAAAACACGACCGTCCTCAACCAATATATACTGTATACTGATTTGTAGGTATTGGAAAATGTTGTAATTATCGAAGCTATATTTTTTTCTCAGTCAATCTTTTGTCGATTTGTATTAATTTGAATTGTATTTCAAACGCGAAATATACTATAATATCTGTTAAAAATTTTAAGACCGATGAAATAAATCAGTTCTTTGTGTCGTACAAATTTATCTTCGCTATTTTTATAAATTTTTTCAAAGTTGAAAAAAAAAGAAAATTATAATATTTCTCAAAGTATTTCGGAAATGTAATCCTATTGTATTTTCACATTTTAATTTAATTGTTTTACAGTTATTTGTCGTTTTATTAAATTGAATAGAAAGCCATATAATGAGCATTAGAAAGTATTAATATTATTATCTCATAATATGTAAATGTTAAATTTCGATAAACTAGTTAATATATATACACACATATATATACTGTGACGTGACGTTTTTAACGCCCGTCACAGGGCCGGCACGGCCCGGCCGAGGAAGGGTCGAGAGAGAGGACGAATTTTGGGTCGGCGAGCGACGAACTTTTCTTCGTCGACTCGCCTTTAGTTATATAAGTCCGATAGATTTACCGAGTGGAAGTGAGTGGTCAGAGAAGGCCCTGATGTATCGAAGGGAGCAGCCATCGTGGGATGGCGGAATTTGCAGCAAGAGTGGACGACCTGGGTGGAAGCGGTGCGCTCGGGGACGCCGGGTAACACGGAGAAGTAAGGTATTTATTGTCCATAAATAGAATAAATACGTAAGGGCCCGTTACTGCCGGATACGTTTTACAGCCTCGGATAGCGGACGGAGTTAAGCGGAGGAGCACATCAAAAGGTACCAACATCTCGAGACAGGGATGGCTGCTCCAGTGGGGCCGCTGGCACCGTCCCGAGGAAAGCGGAACCGTCGGAGACTGATCACCTCTCGGCGGGTTCCCCCGCAAGCCAGTAGAGAAGGAGAGAAGCAATTATTCGGAACGTGCAGCGAGCAGCCACATTATCCGCACCAACATTCCGAGGAATACCGAGAGCAGTTTCGAAAATACCGGGACAACGAGGCCCACAAGGATCGACTATCGTCGACAGAGGATCCAGGATCGATTATAGGCGGCGCGCGCAGCGCCACCGACGCCGGCTACCGGCGTGCCGTGAGCCCAGAGTCGTACACTGTTCGACGAGACTGCGGCGTGCGAACCACGTGAGACACCGACGGACGACAGATTATTGTAAGGCCACCACTTCAAAGTCTCGGTAAGAGCGAACTCGGCGGGGACTCGCGTCTCTAGTAACGGTTAAGATTGTTATCAATGTCATTGTTAATTACTTTCGTTACCGAGCACTCGGGAGTGTCCGAAACGCGAGGCCCGTACCGAAATTCGCCATTAAAGTAAGAACTGCGCAGCCTCTCTCTCTCTCCATGGAGAGCCGTACCGAGTCGACAGTCCAGAATTTTGTGTATAAATGTTAGTTTAATTATTTATCGAGTTTCGTCTCTCTGATTGTCGTGTGTCGAGTATTTGAGTCTTGTAATTTGGGAAATGTCTTTCTCCCCCGCCTCCTCGATTGAAATATAATCTGGGATATGTTCCCCTCGGTAGCGATAAATATCGAACCATAATTGTGTTGTAACACCTCGAGTGACGAGGATCTACCGAGTCACGAGGCCGTAAATAAGTAATGTGAAACCGCAATCATTTTTCTAATATGAAATATATTTATTTAACTTTTATTTAATTATGTCAATGTGCCGATTTAATGACTCTCCTTCTCTCCGAAGCCCCGAGTACGATTCCCCGCATTAAGAATCCCGCCCCTCTGCCAATTAAGAAACTGAGTTACCGAGCTTAAGCCGTCACTGTCGTAGAATTAATTATCGTGTTATTTTGAGTGGTGCGGCCTGACCGTACCTGGCGCCCAAGCAATCTGTCGAATTTTTGTGTGTAGAGATACCGAGAAAAGTGACGAAGTTGCGCGGCACTGGAAGGAAAAGTCCGTTGCAATACATATAGATACATATACATACATATAGATGCATATATTTTACATATACTTTTACGTTACATTTACGTATGTATATTATATGTATATACATATATATATATGTATATCATATATAGCTCAGCTTACACGATAGTAAGTATACTTGAATCTCAGAATTTGGCAGAATAATTGCAGAATATAAATTTTTTATTACTAAACATTAAATATTGTTTTTAAGTTTGATCAATAATAATCCGTCGAGATCTCAAATTTTGCATTAATTTTACTTGTTAAAAATATAAGTGTAATACCGTTTGAATTCGTTAGATATTAAACAAAGTTTCAACGTAGTCGTTAAATATTATAAGATATTAAGAGTTAAATATAATAATATAGATAAGATATAATAAATCTTATAAGATATACATATATTTAGATATAATTATTTTTGACGCATTTTTGCATTACATGATAAAAATGATTCAAAATTTAGCATGTCAGGCTGTATAAAATGAAATGTAAGTATAATTATATAACGAAAATTTTGCTAATTAGATAGATTTATATGGGATGACAAAGATAATAGCGGTGACAAAGAAGAAAGATATGTATATGTATTTTTTTTAGCGGAATAAAGATACGTAGTTTTGACACATCTTTTTTCAGTGAACAGTGTTTTAATGATAGATTCTTTAATAAAATTCAGAAACCTCCCTTATCGAAATATTTCTATAATTTTGATTCGTTTTTCATTTAGATTAATTTAAATAAAGTACCAGAACAATTCTGAAAAATATAGCAGACAAATGTAATGCTTGCGAAAATACGAGCTTGAATGAAGCAATTTAGAAATAATAGGAATCGATTATCATGGAAGGAATAAAATCTTACAAATATTGATTTGATATTTTCACTTCCAGAACTTTTCTGTGTTTTCTTACGATTACAGTCATGACATTAAATATTGGATTAGACGTCATATATGTGTTTTATATAAACTATTAATTTAAACAATAGTACAGATGTACAGTAGCAAAGAATAATACAGATATAGACATATTCACCATTGACATCTCATTCAGCTATATTTCTGTTATATTGTATAAAGTTTATGGAGTATATTAATTTATAATTATTTTATTGTGAGTTGTCGAGAACTTCATTATTAAATACTATTAAAAAAATTTTTAAATGCTTAATTAGCATTAAAAATATATTATAAAATAGAATTTATACACACACACATAATTATATAATATAAAATATAAGATTATCTATAAACAATAAGACAAAACTGCGAATTTTTCAACGATTTTAAAAAGACAGCTGAGAAAAGTAATTAATCTTGAGTTAAATTATTCATGAATAAGGAATAAAAAAAAAGTTAATTATTTTTTACAGTTTTCTTTACGCTGACGATTCTAGTCGACAACTTGTTCTATTACAATATTTATGTCGGGTAATGAAATCAAGTCAAAAGGCATTCCTAGATTTGTACAGATAAATTTTAGACGACGATAATGTACAAAAAACTTAAGTTACATCCGATTCAACTGTTCGCGCACAAATTATATTTAACGATAATATACACGTGTGCCTTATCATAATATAAATAAATAAAAGTAGCAGCTACATAATATCGAGATAGAGACGAAGCAAGTTTGCCATTGTTTTGTTACCATATAGCTAAAATGGAGCAGCGACTTCTAAAGGAAATTGGTGAGTCGAGAATTTTTACAAAATCAAATAATTTTGATGCCGATTTAACAAACAGATAATTAAGATATACAACGCTAATATTTTTTTTTCGTGCCACATATTATTTTTTAATATACCTACTATTCTAATTTTATTTTGATGTAATGTAGTAACCATTGCATAGCGAGTCTCGTGATTCCTTAGATTCGTGTAAAATCGCGTACATTATTTCGAATTTGATGCTATTAACTATATTCTAGCGTATATTTTCGCGTTTTAGGTATACAAGAATTAAGTTCAATTTTTACGTACGTCTTTCACAGGGTAGACGACAGAAAGTATATTTAAATAATTATCAGAATTTCTTGGATAAATAGTATTATTGCAGAATACAATTTCTTTATTGTTAAGTATTAAATATTATTATTAAATATCATCAATAATCCACCGATCTCCAATTATGCGTTTATTCCACACACACACACACACACACACACACACACACACACACACACACACACACACACACACACACACACACACATTTGCGGAAAATATAACCAAAATACTGTTCTTACAATTAGAGATCGTTATGTACAGATAGATAATAGAAGAATAGTATAATAGAAGTTAAAATGTAGACATGTCAGTAAACATATATAATAATACATTTGCGAATTTTTTTTCTTTATTTCTCTTTCGATTAGATCATTAAACTTATATTTTTGAATTTAAAGAGTATTTTGAATTTAATATTAAATTTGAGATATAATAAATATTTATCTATACACACGCAAAATAATTGTAGAAAAATTTTAATATATTATATTATTTAATGCTTTGTAATTATTAATATTTCTTTTATTTTAAATAATGTTCAAATTGTTATGAAATATTATTATAATTAATTCATTAATTTTAATAATAATTTATTATGATTTTCTATTTAATATCTCTATATATATCTCTTGTCAATTTTGTTTGACCTTTTCATCATATTGGTTTTTTTTTTCGCCAGATAATATAATGACAGAAGCGCTTTTCAAGTTCTCGATAAAATGTTTGCATATAAATATATGAAGATCAAGCCGAAGAGCAATTATGCCATCAGTCCGTATAACTTATATGAAGCACTATTTTTGATTTATCTTACGTCCCAGTGGTGCCATTGAACATCGCCTAAAACAAATCCTTTGTTTAACGGCAGTCTCGAAAGATGACTTGAGAGGTACTGTTAATTTTGATAAACATTTTGCAAATTTAATCAACAAAGCATCAACCTCCCGTGATCTACAATTAGAGGTAAATAATTTTTGAGCATTTTTGCATTAAATTAAATGATGGAAATTATATAGGAAAATAAGTCAAAATTTTCAGGTCACATTGTGTTAAATGACACACATAACATGTAAAGATACTTATTAAATAAAAACTCTGAGACTCTAAAATATTTATTAAGCGGTAACAAAAAATATATATTTTTAAGCAAAATAAAGATTCAAAACTTGATACTTTAAATATGTCACTGAGTAATCTTTTGCTTATCGAGTTATATAACTTTGTTTCTTTTTTATATAAACTAAAACAACAACTACACGCGCGCCATTCTTCGGTTTTATATTAAAAAGAATGATATTATTAAACAAATAATATTTTTTAACAGAATCAGCTGATAACTGTCAAAAAATATTAATCGAGTTTAAAGTACCATAATATATTATTTAAAACATATTATTATTTTAATTTTTAAAACATAGTATTATTTAAGAATTTAATTAGCAAATTGACGGTTTAATCAGCTAATATCTGTCAAAAAATATTACTAAAGCGTTAATTTGCTAATTAAATTTTAAAGTAATAACACACACACACACACTCACACACACATGTTATAAAAATTAAAATAGTAATATGTTGTAAATAATATCTTGATACTTTATCCTTGAATAATATTTTTTGACAAAAATCACCTGATAACTGTCAAAAATATTAACTGAGCTAATAAATTTAACCGATTTAAAGTGGCTAATTCCTATCAAAAAATATAAATAAATCCTTTCGTCAATAAAATTTTAATTAATCTCGACGTTGTGATTATCTCGATTATCAAAAGATTCTTATAGAAAATTCTATTTTTTGTTTACACTTTCTGTTTTAGATTCAAAGACTAAATTTTTATGCATTATTGCATAATTAATTATTATATATTATTTTTCATGCATTGATTACAATGCATGCATAAAAATATGTGAATTAATTATGCAATGCATAAAAATTTATTATTTAAACCCTTAACAGAGAACAAAAAAAAATATAATTTTCTACAAGAATCTTTCGATCAAAATATCTGCGTTTTCATTAGATTCGTGCGTCTGTACGCATCCACCACGCTGAACGTCTCGCGCGAGATTGACCGCAAGACTCTGAGAAGCGGTGTTGCCAAGTGCACCCCCTACGTCCTTCACGCTGCGCGTTTCGCGCGAGACTGATCGTCAGTCTCGCAATCGCAACATCTCGAGAATCGAGAATCGGAACACTGATCGAGAATCGAGAATCAGTCTGGCGCGAGACGCGCAGCGTGAAGGACGTGTGGGGTGCGCTTGGCGACACCGCTTCTCAGAATCTTGCGGTCAGTCTCGCGCGAGACGTTTGGTGGATGCGTACAGACGCACGAATCTAATGAAAGCGCAGATATTTTGGTCGAAAGATTCTTGTAGAAAATTATATTTTATTTTGTTCTCTGTTAAGGGTTTAAATAATAAATTTTTTTGTCTTTTGTTATATATATATTATATATATGAAACATACCTAAGTCGATTTAGATGATTTACGGAAAAAGGGCACAAAAGCCTATGTGCCCTTTTCCCATCCATGGCCTTAATTATATTGGTTAAAATTTTCTTGACGTTTTAAATAACTGAACAAAAGAACATATAATTATAACATTAAAAAGCGCTGATATTATTGTCCCATAATATATCAATGTTAAATTTCGATGATAAATATATGTATATACACATACATATACATTATATGTATACATATATATATATATATACATATATATACATTTTTACATTTTTTAAATTCTTGGTAATGTTTACCAAATTTGTAAAAATGTTATTTATGCTGAGATAATGTATAAAAAAAAATGAAACTGTCTTTTTCTCATATATGTGTAATGTGCGCTGTGCTTAATTCTGTTTTAATTTTGCTATAATATTGTTATTACATTATACATTATTTTTTAATAATATATTATATCTACATTATTTTTTTAAAAGTTCAGCAATAACAGAATTGTATTTTTGACTCATCCTTTCACTTGGCGTACGCTATATACTTATAATAGGTGTCTATCTATTCTTTTAAATTTTTATAATTGTATCTCGATGTATGAGATAATGTATATTTATATAATAATAAATATTGAATTTTTGATAATAATATTAAATAATACGTTTTGATGTTTTGTTAATGTGCATTTATCAGTATGTTTGTATAAGTGCATGATATTATTTTGATAGGAACGGTTACCTTCAGACTAGAATGAAGAATCACCCTAAAGAATAGTTTCAAACTTGAAAATTGTACAAATAAAAATCTTAGAAAAAAAAATTTACTACCAGAGCAAAAATTACATCTGATAGAAATGTTAATTAACAATAATGCGAGCAAAATTATAGTTGCTAAATAATATTGCGATCAAAGCTTCTGAAAAAATACTTGTGAATTTCACGTGGGCCACACGTTTGTTCCTACTTTTGCTATTTTATAAACACATTGGAAATTAATCGGGAACAGGTAATATTAATTGGTAAATTTAAAGATTCTTTTATAAAATTATGTGTAATTTTGTAATCAATTTGTCGAATAGATAACGATCTATAATTACGCTGATCATACGTTCTTTATTCTAAAAGACAATCCTTTATTTCAAGTAGCAGTCCTTTAGATTTTCATTTTTTTAAAACTTAATTTTGTTCTTTATTTTTACATATTTGTCTTATATTACAATTTTGTCCTTTATCTTTTACTGATGCGATGATAATAATCTACAACTTGTTCTATTACAATATAATTATGTTGGATGATGAGACCAAGTCAAATGGCAGCTCTAGATTTGTACAAAAAAATTTTGGACGATGATAATAATGTACAAAACACGCGGTTTAAATTATCGTACACAAATTTCATTCGGTGACAATATATTCGTGCGCTACATAATATGATATAAATATGTAAGCAAGTTTGTCACTGTTTTGCTACGTATAGCTATAATGGAGCAACAAATTCTAAAGAAGAAAATTGGTGAGTCGAAATATTTTTTACAAAAAATATACCATCGCAATAATTATAGCTGTGAGGATATTATGTTTCACGTTTATATATATATATATATATACATATATATAAATTATTTATAAAAGTATATATATATAAATTATATTACTTTAAAAAACTTAATAATTTATGTTATGTTTATTTAAATATGTTGTAACTATATTATGGAAAAGTTGACGTTATCGTTAATTTGGCTGCACCTCTACTAATGAAGTATGTAAAAAATCTCTAACTTTTGACTAAATACATTTTCATGTATAATATGAAGTGTTGTTTATTTATATGTCATAAAAATTAATAATAATTTTTTAAAGTAATATAATTTAGAAATTAATTTGATTAGAAAAACGAAAAGTAAAAATTTAAAAAAACCGAAAACGTAACCGAAGAAATCGTAATTTAAACGGTTTCAGTTTCTTTATTTAAATTTATTTAGATAAAAAAATCGAAACTGGAAACAGAATAGTTGTTAAATATTTTATTAAACCGTAACCGAAACCAAACCCTAATTCTGTTTTGGTCCGGTTCCCTGAAACATATATGCATATTTATTTATTTGTATATATACATATATATGTGTATGCATGTTTGTATGAATATGCATAATATAGCTGCTGTAAATGCCAAAAAATAATTTTTTGCAAATTCTTTTAAAACATTAATCGAGTTTACAATGTCAAAATTTATTATTTGTATATTATATTGTGTACATACGTATATAAATAAAGTTTACAAAATTTATAAAATTGTTTAATTGCATGGTAGTAATATATATATAAGAAAAAAGACTAAAGTATTCTTCTATCTCAAATATGAATAACCATGCAATGTGCTTCACTCTTTTGTAAATTTGCTGTGATATTGCTATAGCCGATAGTATTAATTTTATTTTTTTAATCAAATATTCAAATTTTCTATTTATGATTCTCTTCATGTATCAGATATTAACAGAATTAATGAGAAATTTTTGACTCCTTTTTTCATTTGATTTATTATATATATGTATATATATCTACACTTATTTATGTATATTTTCATAAATGTGTCAAGATATATGAGATAACGCATATTTGTATAAATATTTTAATAAATTAATTGTAAATTTTTAACATTAAAATCAAATAATATTTCTGATATGTACCAGTGTGTGTGTTTGTGTGAGTATTTATTTGCGCATGCTTTGATTCTGACAGAAATGTTTTTTTTCCGTCAAGGTTGTATAAAGCTAGAGAACGGCTTCAGATTTAAAAGTTGTTCAATAGAATTTGAAACGAATGTATATGGGGAGGAAAAAGCTATTTCAAACTCGGTTCAACTATCTATGCAACAATTTCATCCGATAATAACGCCAACTACAAAAATTTGCGTGCGAGACTAAAGCTGCTAAATAATATTGCGATCAAAGCAATATTTAATAAATATAAGACTTTTGCGTTTCATCTATGCTACACGTTTGTTTCTGCTCTTGCTATTTTATAAATAGAAATGAATCGAGAACAGATATCACAAATTGGTAAGTTAAAATATTCTTGCATAAATCCATATAATTCTTCGAGTTTTTTTGTTGAAGAGATAAAAATCTGGAATAATTTTATATATTAATGTCAAATGTATTTATAGTTCCATGTAATTTAGTGGCCATGACTTGAAGAATTTTGCCATTTGTTAAATTTTAATAAGCTAAATCCTAGTACTTTTTCTCAAAGTTTGCTAGAAATCGGTATTAATATATTTTAGCGAACTGTTTCAAGTTTTAAATATACACAAAATAAGATTATATTTAAGGTGTAACTTCGTCAGCGTAAAAATGACAGAAAGTACCCTTGAGTAAAGTATAAATAGCATTTTTGTAAAATGGATTTCTTCATTGTCAGTATTGATAAATATCATTATTAATTTATATCAATAATTATTAATTGACTTTGAATTTTGTGATTATTCTAATTAATGGTAATACAAATAAAGTACCGTTTTTCGAATTTTTTACAAATTAAACAAAGTTTGAATATATAATCATGTTAGTAAACATAGATGAGAATACATTCGTGAATTTCTTCTTTCTTCTCTTCAAATTGTTATTATATATAATTTATTATACTGTATCTCGATTCTAGAATTAAATTTGAGTTGTAATAAATAAAAATATTCAACATACAAAATAATTTTCGAACAAGTTTTTAATACAATATACATTTAACATATCTTTAATTATATATGTTATTAATTGTTAAGATCAATTTATTAATTTCAATTATAACTTATTGTAACTATTTAATTGGAATATTTTTTTCTTCTATATTTTGCTCGTTTTTTTTCTTACTCGTATTTTTTATTTGCCAGAGGATACATTGGCGGAGAAGCGTTTTGAGTTCACGATCAATTGTCTGCATAAAGTTATCCAAATCAACCCCAAGAAAAATTTAGCCTTTAGTCCGTATTGCATATATGAGGGACTTATGATGATTTATTTAATAATCCATGGTAACACCGAGGAGCGGCTGAAAGATATTCTTGATTTAACAAATTTATCGAAAGATGAGTTGTTACAATACTACAAATTAAAATTAGACAAAGAACTTCCATATCAAGTAAATAATAATAAAGCATTTTTGTACTAAACAATGGAAACAATAAGAAAAGTGTCAAAATTTGTATAGCAGACTTTTTATCTATTGAAATGTAAAAACAATCTATCCACAAACACTTTGCCACTCAGAAAGATTAATAGCGGCTACAAAAAAAAGAGAATATATTTTTAATTATAATTAAAATATTTGAAGCTTGGATACATCTTACATTTGTCACTATTCGATATTTTAATGATAGAGCCTTTAATAAATTTCAGAAAGTTTACTTATCGAAATATTTTTATAATTTTAACACCTTTTTTATTTTGATTAATTTAAACAAAGTAATTTTGCGCAATTTGGAGTTAATTTTAGATTTAAAAGAGCATAACACGCGCACTTAAACGATTTCGGCTGCTAATATAAAAATTTGAATAACGCGATTTAAAAATGACAGAAGTCTCTTATCAAGAAATGAGTGAAAATCTTACTAATATTTTCTTTGATATTTTCAGTCATGGAAGGAAAGTAATATGGTTTACCCCTTCTACAATTATTATACTAACTTTTGGCTTAGGGAGGATAATTTCTTAATATCATCGCGTTATCATATTTTGAACGAAGATTTCGGATTCAATCATAACTATTCTCCTATCCAGGGAATAAATATCATAAATAGACATATAAGTTATAACTTAATGAATTACATGATTCATCCTATCAAATTGAGCGTAGTCAGAAAAGATATGGAGTTTATTTTGATGCACACCTTTTGTTCTCGGTCAGTCGAATTCCAAATTTCAACGGCCTGCCAATCTCATGCACCAAGTGTATCGACAATTCCTGACAAACGAAAGCGTAGAGAATGTGAGCAAATATAATCTTTAGACCATTTATAAATGGAAAGAGAATTGATCATCGAGCCTGTGTCCAAAATCGATGGCGGAAAGAAAATTAGTGGCTAACAATTGTTCGCAATGCTCATGCGTTTATATCGTTGTTGTTATGGTTTTCTTGGAAAAAGAATTATAAGCTTTGCTAGATCTTGACGTTTTTATTAACAATCGTTTGATAACAATTGTTAGTTATTATATTTCTATTTCGTATCGATCTTGGATACAGGCTAATTCCATGAAAAATACAGACAATTTCTCTTTCATTGATATATGTCATAAAATATCATCTTGTAATTTCATCTGTTTTTATAAAATATATATGTATATGTAAAGCTTTTTATAATTGCATTTTTTGAATTAATTGTATCATATTTAACGAAACTAATTGAAAGCTGTTTAACGAAACATATTTTGTAAACATATTTTATATTCTAAAGCACTCAACGCTTTAACCCTTCTGTCAAGGAACGGAAATCCAAATATCCAAAGCAACTTTAAATGTTAAACATGTCGAACTTTTTCTTTTACCAAGCAAAATACAATTAGCTTTGTATTTAAAAATAACCCTCTGAAATATAACGAAAAAGAATATTCAGCAGCTGCTAAAGAAATGTCTCGGAACAAAAAACAGGAAATTGGTACCTGGATGTTAATAAAAAATAATAAATAATAAATATGCATTGATAGAAGGTTTAAATTTTAGAATAATAAAAACTGTTGTTAAATGTTTTTGAAATTGTTGAAAAACAAGATTCCGATTTTTACTAATTTGCCACTCATTTTACTTTCAATTTTCCAACATTTGTTGAAAATATGTTTACACAAATGGTTTTCAATTTTTTTTAAATGTCAAGTATTGTAGGAATTTTCAACAATGCACAATATTTTATATGCAATCAGACGAATATATTTCCGAATTCATTGATTTATCAATCTTGATCACTTTTTTTCTATATAATGTTCTCAACTTCTTTTTTTTTTTTTTTTAGCCTATTGTAAAGAATTAAGTATGCACGTGAGCGAGTTTCCCTACCAGAATGATAACATATCATTGTTTATCTTGTTACCTGCTTCAATAGACTCACAATCAGGTGACTGCAGGATCAAGAAAGATGCTACCGACACTGACATTTCCAATATGGTCCAACGGTTGTCGACCAAGGATGGTATTTGCAAATTGCGCCATCTGGTACATCATGATGCGACATCGCAAGAAGATACAAACTTCTCGAAGCGGCCGATTTTTCGAGTGGAGCAAAATTTGAAAATCCGTGAGCTGCTGCAAGATCTAGGTCTCGAGGAATTAATATCATTCGGCGCGATTCACAAAATAGAAGTTCCTGGCTACATATCTTTCCAGCACCTCGGTAATGCCGTGCATCGTACTTATGTCAATGTCACGGAAAAAGACATCATCGCGAGTGCAATCACCATGTTTTACACCGGACAAGAGTCCTCTCCAAACCTCAACCTAGTCGACGTGAATTGCAATTATCCGTTCGTCTGGCTGATTTATGACAAACTACGTCAAGAAATCCTCTTCGTCGGCGCTTTTAATAAATTCGCCAAACCTCTTTCCGGTTCAAAGTAGACCCAATCGGATACAGATTTAGTTCAAAGATACACGAGTCGGTTATACACTTTGAAACGATTGATATAACGGATCTGTAGTTATTGATAAATGACATGTAATTATCGAAGCTTTCTTTCTTTTTTAAGCTATTCAATCTTTGACGATTTGAGTTGATATGCATTATATTTCGTGCGCGATATACTCTATGAGCAAGTTCTCTTAAATTTCGGAAGCCAACGAATTAATCTTTTGGTTATTTTTTTTATGTTTGCTCCTATTAAATTTATAAATTTTTTAAATTTCGAAAAAAGGCTCGTATTCTTTAAAAATATAATTAGTTACTTAATTCTCATTCATTTATTATAGCATTTGAATTTCATTGTTTTATAATTTCCTGCCTTTTATTTTATTAAGTAGAAAAACATAAAACGTAATTTACATTAATAAGCGATTTTATTGTCTGATGATAATATTATATTTGGATAAAGCAGCGAATTCATTATATGCATATAAAATTTTTAAATATATTAATTGTGCGGTGGCATGGTAATTGGAAAAAAATTATCTTCTTAAAAATGTTTGTAATTATGCAATGTATTAAAATTTCTTTAAATTTTGTTATAATATTGTAGCAAATAGCAAACTTAATTTTTTTGATAAAATATTATATATCTAAATCCTTTCTTTATAGACCAACATTAACAGAATCGATGAATTTTTGATTATTTTACTTGTACGCTATGTATATAAATAGGTGTCTATATATCTTTATATATTTATAATTGTATCACGATGTATGAGATAACGAATACTTATATAATTATAAATAAATTTTGAATTTTTGAACATCACAATAATATCAAATGTTTTGATGTTTTTTTAAATATATATTTATGTGCATGTGTGTGTGTGTGTATTTGTATGTATAACTGCATGTTATAATTCTGATAAAAGAGTTATTTTCAGTCTACAAAGAATCAAGCGAGGGAAAGATTTAAAAATCATACAAAAGAATTTTAGACGAAGGTATACCAAAAAGATAAATTAAATTCACATTCGGCTCAACTACCAGCGTAAAATTTACATTACATAGGAACGTTAATTAACAATACGCGAGTCAGATTACAATTGCTAAATAATATTGCTATTAAAGCTGCTACTAAATTGAAAAAACTTGCAAATTTCACGTAAACCACACGTTTGGCCTTGCTTTTGCTATTTTATAAATAAAATGGTATTAAATCAAGATCGAGAGACACGTCGAATTAGTAAGTGCAAAGCGATTATTGTATAAAATTATGTAATTTCTCATTGTCAGTCTATTTATTGAATAAATAATGATAAAATATATCTAGTTACGCAAATATTTTTTTTGTGTTATTATTTTATATATAGTTGTTAAGTGAGTTTATATTTCTATGTAATTTAATGGCCATCGCATGGCAAGTCTTGCAAGATTTGATTGAAATACTATAGACTCGCGTACATTTTGTCGTAAGCTTGTAAGCTTTTCTATATTTTAGTGAATTTTTTCGCCTTTAACATATACATAATAAATTCAATTTTTAAGTATTACTTCCTCAGCTTTCACGGGAAATAGTGTACATACATCAAAAAACGTTAGAATTAGATAGTCATCGCAGAATATAATTTCTTTATTGTTAAAGATTAAATATTACTTTTAAGTTTTATCAATAATAATATAATACATTGATATCAAAATTTTGCATTAATTCTATTTTTCTAAATATAAGTAAAATATCGTTTTTAAATTCGTATATTAAATGATGTTTAAACGTAGTCATGTTATTAAACATTGGTAACAATACATCAGTTATTTTCTTTTGGTTCGATTGTTTTTATATGTATGTTATTGATTTTACCGTATTTTGGTTTTAAAATTAAATATGAAATGTAATACCTATATAAAATTTAACTTTACGGATTTAAAATAATTGTCGAATATATATACATATACCATATAAATTTTAATTTCATACAATATGCTTTGATTTTAAGATATGCTTGATTATATATATTGTTAGTTGTTAAGATTCATTTAAGCTATATATTAATTCAAATTGTAACTTATTATAATTAAATTACTATTTATTTCTAATATTCTTCTTTTTAAATTTAATTTTTTTATGTTTTTCATTCGCTAGAAAATATAATAAAGAAAGGGCGTTTCCAGTTTGCGATCAAATGTCTGCATGAAACTATGCAGATTAAGCTAAAAACAAATTTTGCCTTCAATCCGTATTGCATATATAATGGACTTTTTATAATATGTTTAATGGTCAAAAGTACAATTGAGAAGCGCCTAAGACAGATTCTTCATTTATCGAGAATCAGCAAATTTAATTTGATAAATTACTGCCATATATAAATATATAAATAAGGTAAATATTCCTGTTGCATTTTTACATTAAATGACAGATTCTAGAATGGTAAACGAGTCAAAATTTGCATGCCAGACTGTATAAAATAACATATGAAAACATATTATGTAAGAAAAGTTCTGTCAGATCACAACCTTTATAAAGTGGTAACAATAAAGAAATATATGTTAGCGAAAAAAGATTCGCGAAGCTTTGACACATATGTTAAATTTGTCAGTGAGGATTTTTTTAACATGATAAATCTTTTAATAAATGTCAGAAACAACTTCTATCGAAATATCTCTACAATTTTGACTCGATTTACATTCAGAAATGAAGTAATCACAATTTTTAAAGAATATAGCAAACACACATAAAAATAATGCCTGCTAGACTCAAAACTTGAATGAAGCAATTTTAAAATTAAAGGAATCTGAAATCTAGGAAGAATCTTACAAATATTGGTTCAATATTTTCGGTTTTAGAATGATACATTTGTGGCTTTCTGCGATTACCACCATCACTATATGTTTAAATGTTGGATTAAACGTCAAATATACTTATCTAGTCTATTACTTTCTATTTTGGACAAAATACTCAAAAAAGATGTATCCAGCAATTCTGTGAAGAAATTAAATGACATCAATAAAATATTAAAGAAAGCGATAGATTATCACATTCATGATCCCATGAAATTAGCCGTAATCAAGAAAGATATGGAATTTATTTTGATGACCTCGTTGCGTATATATGTTCAAAAAGTGAAAGTTCCAACGACTCGTACATCTAACGTACGAAAAGTATCGACTATTCCTGACACACGAAAGCGTAATAGTTGTGAGCATCTCTTTATTTTATCTGACTTACATAAATTTTTTTATATTATAATCTTTTCAATTAATCTTAAACTAAACAAAAAAATATTTTGTAATTACATTTTTTCTTGTAAAAGACACAACGCGTAAATTTTATTTCTAGTAAACGTGTACCTGGGTATCCAAAGAAATTTTAAATATTAAAAATTTGTTGGAATATTTTTCTTAAACAAAATATACAGAGCTTTGTTATACGAAAACAACTTATTAAAATATAACGAAAAACACAATTGGTATCCAGGTACCCATACATTAATGAAAAGGCGAATAAATATGCATTCAAGGGTCAAATTTTAGACTAGTAAAAATTGCAGATAAATGTTTTTAAAATTTTTGAAAAAAAATACTCTGATTTTCACCGCTTTACAAATTATTTAATTTTTTATTGTCCAACATGTGATCAAAATGTGTTTACGCAAATGATTTTTCATTCTTGAGAATGTAAAATGTGGATTCTCAAAACAATACGGATAGGACAAATGTATATTTCTGGGTTTCATTCATCTATCTTGACCACTTTCGGTTCTTTGCTATATTCTTAATGCTTTTTTAGTCTTCTGTCCAGATCTAAGCATGCACGTGAGCGAGTTCATCTACGACGATAAAACCTCTCTGTTTGTGTTCCTACCTGCTTCATTAAACTCACAATCAAGTAAATGGAAGATGAAAAAGGACTCTACCAGTACTGACATTTGCGATTTGATTCAACGATGGACGACCAAAAACGGAATCTCCAAATTGTGGAATCTGCTAGATAATGAGATGTTATAGCCCGAACTATAACCAGTAGTTATTAGGAATAAGAATTCACTAAATATTTTTATAGAATATTATAAGATATTTTTACGTATAAAAGAGCGCTCTCGACAAACGCTCGTCGCGTGAAAACGCTAACGCAGCGAGACACGCGCGAAGCACCGGAAACCGCGAGATGCAAGCGAAGACCTGCGACTTCAACCTGCTTCGCTTGCAGTTAGAATAAAAACGCGTGAATATTACTAACCAATCAGAGACCTGTTTCCAAGGGCCTCTCCCGAAAGAAATTCAAGAAACAAAGATTATAAAAGACCGAGAGTCAGCCCGCGGGGCAGTCGCAAATTAAGATCTGAATGAGAAGTAACGAAATCGCTAATAAGAAACCGGAACATCAGAACGAGGCTCACTAATAAAGACTTGAATTATTGAGAGGAATACGAATATACGCTCATCGAATGTTACGCGAATATATATTTAAAGAAAGGACGAGAAATAAAGTGAAACCATATTCAATCCGAAATAAAAATATATTTAAAGAAAAAACCAAAGAGAATAATCCTCCTATCTTCCTACGACGTCCCGGTCGACCCGAGGATCCTCATCCTTAATTCGGCGCAACTCCAGTGCCTTGTTCGAGGCACACAACAAATTGGTGGCAGCGGTGGGATTGCGCCGACGGACCGACAGGACCAGCAGGAACCTGAAGACCTGAAAACAATACAAAAGTATTAGAAAAATCAGGCACGTCGAAATAATCGACGGACAACACAGAAAGCAGCATACAATAAATTAAGACCCGCAATACACACATACACAACGTGTGGAAGCAGGCACGTCAGTTAGAAAAACAGCTGACGGAAATAAGCAGAAGTCACAGTGCAGTGAAAGTGAAGGACGGACAACGCAAGCAATACGAAGAGCGATAAGCAAGCAGCTGAGAACCGAGTAGGATCGCCAACGTCCCAAGGACAATGCCGACCTGCGACAATCTCACGGACAACGCATCATCACCGAGCGACGACCTGCCGTATCAATCACGAGCACCGAGCCGCCAGCCGTTATCAGCCCACGAGCGATCGAGTTGCAGCAGCAGCAGCCAAGCCGTACCGAGCGATAAAGAGCGTAACGATGCGAACCGTAATACTGTAAGTCCGATCCTTATAATATTTCTGCGTGAATGTCGGAAGGGAACAAGACATCCCCGAAACCGATAACGAACAAATCTTGGCTACATAGCGACTCAGCCAAACGAGCGATTCAAGCGTTACCATTAACTGTAGAAAGACTCGAGCGAGAAAATTAGAGAACGAATATTCAAGCGAAAGCGAAAACGAATTACCCGCGAACGTCATTGTTAAGCGCGAGTTCCCCTTCGATAGCTTTGACGAAAGTATACTAAAGACGCGAACAGACGGTAATAACGAAAATATAAAAGAAATTAAAATACGCGCAAGCAAAACCCCTAGCAACGCGTCACAGAAAAGCGGATGGTCAACTACGTACGATAGTAGCGATTTTGACTCTAACGAAGATAACATGTCGGTAATGCACACTCCACCAAATGGTGCAGCGGACGTATCCGTGGGTGCTGTGAACCGCGAAATTGGTCGCCTACGCGAAACTATAGAGCGCGGAAACGTACATCGCGTAGAAGTCGACGTACACAGGACACCCGCCGAACATAGGACACCCGTCGAAAACAACGCGAACGAGGAAAATCCTTTGATGCGCGACGTATTACAAGGCCTACGAGACTTACGAATCGAAATGCGGACAGAAATAAATAAAATGTACGATTGGAGGTCACGGGGAGAGAGATCAGACGACAGTCGTCAAAGCTCCCGCGAACGCGCACGCAAACGGGATGCAAATAGGCACCGCGATAATCGACATCTCCGTGAACACACCCGTAATCAAGATGCGGAAGAGAGATGCGACAGTCGGCAAGATCTATGCGAACTCATTCCCGAGCGAGACAGAAATAATCAACGTGATCACCGCGACTACCCTCGAAATCGAGACGCAGGAGATCGACGGAATCTACGCGAACACACACGCGAACAGGGAGCGGATAGGCGCTTAGACAATAGGCAGATTAGATCCCGCGAACGCGCTTATGATCGAGATTCGGACGAAGAGCACGAGCCTCGTATGGCTTACGGACGAACCGAGCGTGACATCCGAAATCGGCGGAATGCCTCACAACGGTACATGTCACTAAAGGAGGCGCGAATAATGATACCGGAGTTCGACGGCACAACGCGAACCCGATTACAAGAATTTTTAAACTCCTGTACGTACGCAATTAAAAATATTCACCCTGATGACGAGGAAGCGTTAATTCAAGGAATATTATTTACTAAATTACGGGGAAAAGCCATGCAAGATTTCGAGACACGAGACATTTAAACGTTCGAAGAATTGAAAGACCAACTAGAAAATTCTTATCAAAGTAAGCGGAGTACAGCACATTTACAAATCGAGTTCAATTCGCTCAAGCAAAACTTTAACGAACAGAGTTTCGGACAACGCGTCGACAAACTTGCCAGGAAATTATATAGCTCAATGATTGAGGGAGAAAAGCGTTCGAGCACATATAAGCGTGCTATTTTAGAAACCATACAAAGCCAAGCATTACTCAATTTCCAATTCGGGTTACGTAACGAATTGAAAATACTCGTGCGATCACAACGATACACAACACTCCAAGAAGCGATAACGGGCGCAACCGCAGAAGAAAAGTTAATAGGATCTAACGCATCTCGAATGACAAATGCATCGCAAAGCAAAACTGGGCAACAACCGCGACAAGGTCAACATAAAACCACGCAATGTTATAAATACGGAAAATCGGGACATTACGGACGCGATTGCCGCAGTAAATACGCGCTCCCAAAACCGGACAAGCCCCCTCGCGCAAATACCGTAGAGAAATTCTGCAATTATTGCAAAAAACGCGGACATAATCGCGACGAGTGTTGGACTCTAAATGGAAGGCCGAAAACAAATACACCGGACCGCGATAAGGGAACCGATAATAAAAAATCGCGAAACATAAATAAAATTGAGAACCGTAAGAAACCGCAATCGCGAAAAAGAGATACCGAATCCGAGTATAGCAGTGACGAGGAAGAACGGCAAGAAGAAAAGAATAAAAAGACACGCGCGATAGAATATCAGGTGACTCACGTGCGACAGACGCCTCGTGGAGCAGCGAGCCTGAATTTAATAACTCTACCTATACGCGAAGTAAAGAACGGCAAGATTAACATGCTCTACGATTCTGGAGCTACTGTCTCTTTAATAAAAGTTAAACATCTGAAAGGTGAAACCGAGATATACAACGACAAAATTACTTTGATCGGCATAACCGACTTCCCAATGGAATACGAAGGGATCATAGGAATCGATTTTCTACAAAAGCAACAAGTCACGTGCGATTACAAAAAACAGGAGATTCAAATAGGAAACGCCGTATTAAAATTACGATCGTACAATAAAATTCAATTAAAACCGCGTAGCGAAACGATAATACAAGCGGCAACGAATCGTAATAAGATAGGCGTGATAAAGGCCGAAGAAACAGCACCGGGAATATATATCGGACGATGCCTGGTAGAACCAAAAAATTTTGTGTGCCCCGTCAGTATAATTAATACGACCGACGAGACCGTAGAGATTAGTACGCCGCTCGTAACCGTAGAAGACATATGTGAAGATAACGCACACAAAGTATACACGATACACACGGGCGACACTCATAACTCGTCAACGCGCGACGAACGAATCTGACAATTATTACGCACGGATCATCTAAACGTCGAAGAAAAACGCTCAGTACAACGGATATGCGAAGAATATAGCGATATATTTCATTTAAATGAAGAACCACTGACATGCATCGCGACGATAAAGCACGAGATAAACACGCGCGCCGACACCTCGCCAGTCAACGTAAGACCATACCGCCTTCCCGAGAAGCATAAAACAGAAGTAAATAAGCAAGTGCAAGGAATGCTAAAAGACCAAATTATTAGAACAAGCATGAGTCAATGGAATGCTCCATTATTAGTAGTGCCGAAAAAAGCCGATGCGTCAGGAAAACAAAGACTCAGGGTAGTAGTAGACTTCCGAAAAGTTAACGATTTAACTATAGGCGACTCATTTCCCCTGCCTAATATTACCGATATATTGGACCAGTTAGGGAACGCCAAATATTTTACGACGCTTGATCTAGCATCAGGATATCACCAGATACCGATGGCTGAGCGCGATAAAAATATAACCGCCTTTTCAACCCCCTATGGACACTACGAGTTCAACCGAATGCCGTTTGGATTAAAAAACGCGCCTGCAACCTTCCAACGATTAATGAATTCGGTACTAACAGGGATACAAGGGCTCAGATGTCTCGTTTATCTCGACGACATCGTAATATACGGATCCAGTTTAGAGGATCATAACAAAAGACTCGTGGAAGTACTACAGAGATTACGAAAACATAATTTAAAATTGCAACCGGAAAAGTGCGAATTTTTACGTAAAGAAGTAATATACTTAGGGCATATTATTTCCGAGAACGGCATATTACCCGATCCGTTGAAACTAGACGCGGTAAAAAATTTTCCGACGCCACAAAAAATAAAAGACATACAATCGTTTATCGGACTAGCGGGCTACTATCGCAAATTCATTGAAGATTTCTCGCGAATCGCGAAACCGTTAACAAAACTAACAAAAAAGACGGAAGTTTTTGTATGGGGAAACGAACAACAAATCGCGACACCCTAAAAGAAAAATTAATGACCGCGCCAGTGTTAAAATATCCGGACTTCATCGAAGAATTCAACGTGACCACCGATGCCTCCGATTACGCAATCGGAGCCGTGCTGTCACAGGGACCGGTAGGCAATGACCGACCTATCGCTTACGCCAGCCGAGTGTTATCTCGGGCAGAGCAAAATTATAATACGACCGAAAAAGAATTGTTAGCAATCGTATGGGCAGTTAAACATTTTCGACCATATGTTTATGGAACAAAATTTAAAATAATAACCGACCATAAACCTCTAATTTGGCTATTTAACGTCACGGACCCCGGATCAAGACTCATCCGCTGGAGATTAAAATTAGAAGAATACGATAACGAGATAATTCACAAGGCCGGACGAGCAAACGCGAACGCCGACGCGCTAAGTCGACACGTAACTCGAGATGCAAGCGAGAAAAGAAAGAGAGAAATCTTCAAAGTAGAAGAAGAGGAAGAAGAGAGAGAAGAAAAACTCGCCGATAACGCTAGAGTATATACCGAAGAGGAGAAACAACAAATACTCTACGAATATCATGATGCACCCACAGGAGGACATCAGGGAATCGAACGCACAATAAAAAGAATTCGATTAAAACATAACTGGCCAGGATTAACAAGAGACGTCGAAAAATATATCTCGAAATGCGAATCCTGCCAGAAAAATAAATTATCGCGACAAGTAAAAGCACCCCTCATTATTACGGACACGCCGAGTAAACCATTCGAGAAATGCGCGCTAGATATAGTTGGACCGTTAACAATTACTAATAACGGAAATAAATATTTACTAACTTTCCAAGATAATTTAACAAAATTTAGCAAAGCGATACCGATCGCAAACCAAGAAGCTAACACGATCGCGAAAGAATTCGCCACGAAAATAATCTTCGAATACGGAATTCCCGAAAAAATTCTAACCGACCAAGGAACAAATTTTGTAAGTGAAATATTTAAGAATACGTGCAAATTACTTAAAATCGATAAAATTCAGACAACAGCTTATCACCCCGAAAGCAACGGAGCATTAGAGCGTTCACACCGTACGTTAGCCGAATATTTAAGACACTATATAAATGCCGACCAAACAGATTGGGACGAGTGGATTCCCTACGCAATGTTTACGTATAACACGACCCCACACACGGCTACGGGGCATACACCTTTCGAATTAGTATACGGGCATCAAGCGGACCTACCGACAGCTCTAGCGAGACCGCCCAAACTAACGTATAGTTACGACGACTACTCGCAAGAATTAAAAGAAAGAATACGGGCGTCAAATCAACTCGCGAAAGAGAATATTAAAGAAGACAAAATAAAAGCCAAAGGGTATTACGATAAATCCGCGAAAGAAACAAAATTTAAGATAGGCGACAAAGTACTAGTATACGACGAGACGCTCCGACGGGGACGATCGAAAAAATTAGATGCACTATGGGCAGGACCTTACGTAATAACCGAAAAGAATTCCGACGTAAACTACACAATTAAAAAAGGAAGAAAAGCAGTGCGCATGCATACGAATAGATTAAAGCTATTTATAGAAAATTAATACTTACTTAATCATCTTCCTCGTCGGTGTCACGGCCAGCGAAACCGTATGGTAGAGGCCGCCCCTGCTGAAGGGCCTCAATGGTCCGCATGGCCGGAATCATAAAGGCCTCCTCCGGAGGCACAGGCACCACCTCCTGCACCGTACGCACTCCCGTCGCGACGTCCACGGACACCCGAAGGGAAAATGGGGTGTCCGCGGTCCGGCGGATAGCCGCACGGGCCCGTCCTAGGCGGGTGGCGGGTAGCTCCGGTCCCACCACCGGTGCACGACGCACCGCACGCCGACACCCGGAGCATAGAGGCTCCCACCACGGGGTGAAATCGGCACAAACCACGCAATTAAAATAAAGATCGAAGGACCTCATTATAATTTTTTTTTCCCTTTAAACCTTGCGGCACAAAAGTTGTCATAAGACTAAGCGATGAGATGCAGAAGCATCCCAGGACTCAAGAGTCACATAAGAAACTAACACCTTTCTCACCTGATAAAAGTTGCGAACCAAAGCAATACCATTAAAGATAAAATAAACACTCAATATATTATTACAGGACACTCACACTCTTAATCTGCAACGCTGCAGCATCCGCGAATCAACGCGAGAAGAATCGACCGTATAAAATAACGGAATTCAAGCATAGCCCAGGGATATACTTTGAGCAAATCGGTCAACTACACTATTCCAAGAAAACATGGAAATTAGTAGTAAAATTAGACCTAGCACCCCTAAACTACAGACAAGAACAAATAAAAAGTTATCTAAAACAAACAGAAATAATGTGCGATTCAACTATTTTGCGACTTCCTTATTATAAGAACATATGTATCAATTCAAATAATATCGCGAAACGAAAATTAAAATATTTAAATAACATAATGAATCAAATCAACACTATATACAAAAGACCTATAAACAAACGTCGAGGACTAATAGACGGAATAGGCTCAATAGCGAAAACATTATTTGGGACCATGGACGCAAATGACGAAAAACGCATAAACGAACAGCTAGAATTATTAGAAAATAATCGACAAGTAACAGAACACGCGATTAGAAACCAATTAAAATTAGTAAATGCTACTGTAGCGCATTTAGATAAATTAAAAAATATAATTGAACATAACGAAAAAATATTGCGAAAAACCATAACCGAATCTATTTCTTTAGAGGAAATACGTGACCATTTCAGGGCCATAGATACAATTATAAGCGAATTAGTAAAGGACGCAGAAAATATAATGGAATATTTAACATATATACGAAAAGGCGAAATGCACCCTCAATTAATGCTAATTAATGACATTGTAATCCATTTAAAAGAAGCGGCAGCGCAACTGCCTGAAGGATTATATTTTCCTTTTAAAGTCCGCACAGACGACTGGTCAGCGATAGAAGAAAACACCGCGATAACAGCGTACTGTGATCCGACAACAATATATACTATTTTGCGTTTCCCTTTAATTGCGCAACCGACCTATGATATTGTAAAAGTAATAAAATTCCCCACACCATCCTATAATAATGTATACAATTATATCAAAATAGATAATCAAATAATTGTTATAGATAAAGAAAAATTAACATATGCGACAATGACGGAAAGCGAATTGCGAAATTGTAATAAAATTAATACACAATATGTATGTAAACGCAATTCACCTATACACCGCGTAGATTTAGACGCACCATGCGAAATTCAAATGTATACGCAGCGACAACATTATCAGAGCAAATGTAATGTAAGACACTATGTCTCGACCCACATGGATAGCATTACACCAAGAGCACACTTGGTTATACTAGACGGACGCCGAACAAACGATAACCATACAATGTGACGGTCAGCTCGAAAATAAAATAATAAGAAATACCGGCGAAATTACGCTAAACGGAAATTGTAAACTGACAACACCAGACACAATAATAGAAACAGAAGAAAAAACATACGAAACCGTTCTAGAAACCTTTCTACCTAGTATCAATATAACAATTCCAGGAGACGGAAATATAACAAGACATAACGAAGACACGCTAGAAAATATCTCACAACATCGTTTAGAATTAACAAACCTCAAAGCCAAATTAACAGATATAGATAACGACTTACAAAACAACGAACAAAACTTCTACGCAACGAAACAATTTATCTATCCGATGACATCTAGCGGAATAATAATAATATTAATTATTATAATCATTATAGTATTTTGGATAATAATACGACAAAGAAATAGAAACAAAGGACGACCATCAGTTAGGATAGTCGATGACTTTGGCATACCAAGATCAATATTAAAAAGGAGTCAAAGTACTAGATTTTAGAAATAAGAAACGATTATAAAACTACATTGTAAACGGGAATTATAATTGTACATAGCATTAGAAATAATTTTAACATAAAATAAGAAAGGAAGCGAAAAACTTCGTACCTCCGTTTTTCTTTTTTTTACGGGGGAAGAATGTTATAGCCCGAACTATAACCAGTAGTTATTAGAATATTATAAGATATTTTTACGTATAAAAGAGCGCTCTCGACAAACGCTCGTCGCGTGAAAACGCTAACGCAGCGAGACACGCGCGAAGCACCGGAAACCGCGAGATGCAAGCGAAGACCTGCGACTTCAACCTGCTTCGCTTGCAGTTAGAATAAAAACGCGTGAATATTACTAACCAATCAGAGACCTGTTTCCAAGGGCCTCTCCCGAAAGAAATTCAAGAAACAAAGATTATAAAAGACCGAGAGTCAGCCCGCGGGGCAATCGCAAGTTAAGATCTGAATGAGAAGTAACGAAATCGCTAATAAGAAAGAACATCAGAACGAGACTCACTAATAAAGACTTGAATTATTGAGAGGAATACGAATATACGCTCATCGAATGTTACGCGAATATATATTTAAAGAAAGGACGAGAAATAAAGTGAAACCATATTCAATCCGAAATAAAAATATATTTAAAGAAAAAACCAAAGAGAATAATCCTCCTATCTTCCTACGACGTCCCGGTCGACCCGAAGATCCTCATCCTTAATTCGGCGCAACCCCAGTGCCTTGTTCGAGGCACACAACACTTCTTTGGAGTTTATAATGCTTGTTACCAATAAGTTATTATCAGGTTTACGTGTCACGTGTAAGTAATGTATACTTTGAAGAAACGGATAATAAACATGTTGATGTTAAGTTTAATTAAAATTTTGTCGATATATGTTCCATCAGCAAATCAAACAAAATAATGCAAACTTTTCATTTTTACTTTTATTATTGTATAAGCATTTCTCTAAGAAAGTAAATTAATATCCATTGGGCTTATATTTTTTTTATATTTATTACATATTTAATTTAATATATGAGAAAATATTGATTTTAGATATCTATTAGGGAAAGAATATAACAAGGCTTAATCCATTTTTTTATTTTTATTTTTCTTATTATGTATTAAAATGATCAAAAAATAAAAAGATGTTACATCTAAATCTATTTTCATGTTATATGCAATATGCAAAATAATAAAGATAATTGTTAAAAGAAATAAAAAAACATTTAAACGTTTACTTAAACATTGCATAAAATATCTTTTAGAAATTGAAAACTTTAAGATAGCGAATTCTTTACTAATTTTTACATGATTATATTTAAAAGGAATATCTAAATGTTTTGTATTTGACTTACCTTAATCTATCTTTGTAGAATCACGAGCCGAATCACTTTAGCCAAAAATGAATTGCTTAATTCCGATGTTACCACTTCGAAAGATCACCGAAAACTGACGACGTTTGCGGTATGATAACATATGAAATACATAATCTTATGTATCAAAAGCTTCTCAAGGTTATACGTAATAATCATCTTATTCGATCGTTAGTAAATCGATAAAAGTCAATACATAATTAGAGTTTTCAAGAAACACTTTGTGTCTAATACATATAAAATAATTTTCAAGAAATTTAATTAAGAAAATTGTATGTTATATGCAAACAGAATTATAATTTTTATTTTTGTCTTATTTTTATAAAGAATTATTTCTTTCCTTGTTACAACTCATTGGATAATGTATGAAATAAGTACATTATTTTACATTTTTTCTATCTTTTTCTGAATTTTTATTCTACTGTAATGTGAGAAGAATTAAAAATTTTGTTATAATGATACGGAATCAGTAATGCAAAATTCAACTTTTTACAAGTAAATTAAATCAATGTGGCTTTCATATGAGAAACACAATTTAATTACCTTTTTACGCAGTACAAAAGTTTTATAGTAAAAACACATCTATTTAAACATCGTATTCATATTTTGAAACACAATACTTTTATAAAAAAGATTTTCTTTTTTCTTCAATATAAAACATTTTTTTCACAATTCTATTAATGTACATAATGTACATAAAGAGATGTTTATACAATGAATTTTTAGAAATTATGCACTTGTACATAATTATTTAATTTCTTTAAAAAAAATAATAGCTTTTCTTTTAATTTAATCAGTATCATTTAGTTCTTAAAGCCCTAAACAATTTTAATTTTGAAATTTAATGTGTGTTTGTAGTTAAATTAGTAACTCACACAATTTGATTAATTTTTTTATTTTATATTATCTCGATTTTTTCCTATTTTCTATAATTATCTTATTAAAACGCGCATAGTAAATAATATACCTAATTATAATTAAAAAATATTTTCAAGGTGTGAATTTTATTTTTCTTTGTTTTCTTGTACTTTACCTTCCTCTTTAGGAAAGATAGAAGAAAATTACTAATGGTAATTAATATACATATACATATTTTATTCATTTATACATTCTGATTTTACTTTATTTATCTTATTCCATGATTAAAAAATTAATATTATTGCACAATGTCATACATATATTTAAGAAATCGTAGAAAAATTTTTTAAAAGATACGAAATAAACATATATGTAAAATTATATATTTTGGCATGTTGAAATTATAATTACATTAAAGTTCGTTATTAAAATTTTCATTATTTTACAAGAAAAATAAACACCATTAATATATAATATTATAAAGATATTAATAATAAAATATTAATTATTGTAAACAGTAATATAAAATAGTATTGCTAATATTAATATTAACTATTACGTTATTGAATGTACTAAGTAAATATTAATAATAAATCAAATATTAATGTTTATATCCTACATGTATATTAAATTTTCTATCTTATATTTATATTATATTATTTGACATATCTTTATATTAATATTTAATAAAGTGTTATAAGTATAATTAATATACATAATATCATATACACATACATATGCATATATGTATAATAAGCATTACGTAAAAATTATTAATGTTTATATAAAATTAATAAAACTGAATAATATATAAAAACTAATTTAACATTTAAATACATTTAAACACATTTACAATATAATACAATATAATTAGAAATAATCAAGAAAATAATTGAAATCAAGTGCTCACGTAAGAAACAGGTAATTTATAAATAAATAATAAATATATAAAACATTAAAATATGTAAAAAATTATTTTAAATATTTATGATATAATATTGAACATTTAATAAAAATGAGTGTTTTACTGCATTTATATTATATACGTATTGAGCTTCTCGATTTTCTGATTCGAACAAACGGTGAAAAAATTGCATCTGATCGTCCATTTCATGAGAACGTGTTATTAACTTGTAGTGAATACTATATTTTAAATATGAGGGTCTTAATTTTTTCCCGCAAATTCACGTATCTAAAATTAATATTATTTTAATTTTGATTGTTTTATCAATCAAAATTTTGTAATTAATTATCACGAAAAACGAGTTTATTAAATAATTAGCATAAATTATATTGATATACAAGATATCTCCGAAAGAAACAGAAAAATACGTACATCATTTACAATATATGATATGTAATACATTGTGATAAAAAATAAGTAATTATAACGAAAATTTTATAATAAAACAAGTATAAAATTTACCTCGCCAAATAATTGTTTACCAGTATATGCATTATTAATAAGCACATTTAATACCACTTCTATACTGATTTGACTATAAAAAAATTATATATATATATATATATATATATATATATATATTTAATTCAGAGCTGTCCACGTTTTGCACTTTTCGGCCGATTTCCGAGGCTGACCGCCTAGCGGCCCCCACTAACGCTCGAGACCTTAGCAACGCGTCGCCCGATAACCATAGTGAGGGCCGCTAGGCGGTGAGCCTCGGAAATCGGCCGAAAAGTGCAAAACGTGGACAGCTCTGATTTAATTCATATACATATACATATATATGTCATATATGTATGTACATATTTTCATCAGACATAAATCGAAAGTCATAACATTGTCAAAAGTTCATAGCATTGTGCTCTCCAGAACATTTGTTTACATTAAAATATATTTATAAGATGTTTTTAAATACAGGAAAAATAAAATTTTTATGATTATAAAGAAAATGATAATAAAAACGTTTAATGTTGAAATATAAATATTGTTAAAAGTGTCAGTGATAATAAACGCATTCATGGAAAAAGAAGTTGAATAAAGATAGAGCCACTTTTACTTAAAGAAATTAACTGAGTAATCTGAAACTAATACGTAAACCAAATTATTAGAATATAAATTATAATTATTAGACGAATTATTAGACTAAGCTAATCCAACAAAAGAGTCAGGCTTTCCATGACTTATTTGCTAAGAGAAACAGATATATGTAAATTTTTATTAACCTTTATTAACCCATTCTCGCGTCCTTCTTTATTTCCTGTTTGACATACAAAATATTTTTGATATGCATGAAGAATTTTGATCAGATATATAAAAACAGATTTTTTAAAAATGTGATTTGTATAGAATTTAGTACATTACACATTTTATATTAATTTCACCTATCTCTAAATGCCATTTATAACTAAAATCAAAAGTAGTTATCTATTTGAACACTGGTATAACTACTTGTTTTTTTTTTATTTTTCAGTGTTAGTAAACAAAGTATATAAAGTTTAAAATTTTTTTTATGCAAATATGTATACAGACGTATAATACAGACATATTTTCAAATATCTCAAATAGATGTGCAAAAATTTGTTTCGCTTTAATATACACATGTTCAAATAATTAATTAATTAATTGTGCCAACTAGATAATATTCATATTGGATGCAATTCTGCGTCACTTCTTAGATCTATAATATTGTTCAGACAAAGTTTAAAATTTGGTCTGGCATTTGCTACACCCCAGCAACGCTGCATCAACTGATATAATGAGGATGGACAATCGAGAGGCATCTGCAACTTGCCTCCCTCGCGTACGTAACTTATCACTTCGAGATTAGATTTTGTTGTAGAGTAAGGTTGCTCACCCAATGATGTAATCTCCCACATTAGTACTCCGAATGACCAAACATCGCTCTGAGAAGTAAATATTCCGTTCGCTAGGTATTCCGGTGCCATCCAGCGAACAGGAAGCAGACCTTCTCCTTCCTAAAATAAAATTTTAACAAAGATAAATATCTTATTCTAATTATCCATTTTTGCAATAAATATTCTTAAGCAAAAAACTAATATTTTACATTATACATTTTGTTTACTAATATTTTGCATTATACATTATATACATATATATTGGAGAAATATATACAAAAATATATGCATAGTCTTCATTTTTCTTAAATTATATATATATATATATATATATATATATATATTTGATTAAAGATATATATAATATTATAAAAAGCTATAATAGAAAAACACTATCAAAAAGTTTCATCTTTTTTTATTAATTATATCTACCATGCGGTAATAGTCATTTCTGTAAATATCTCTAGCAAGTCCGAAATCACCGATTTTGACAATACGATTCTCACGATCTCTCGCAAACACTAAACAATTTCGGCACGCGAGATCTCTATGCACAAAGCGCAGCTCTTCTAAATAGCAACAGCCTCGCGCAACATCTTCGCACATAGCGAGCAAGTCTTGTAGACGCAAAGCGTGTAAATCAGAAGGTTGTAATATTCGACACTCTCTCAAATATTTTAGCAGATCAGTTTCCATTAATTCCAACACGAGTAATGGAGAATCCTCGTCTAAGCAGACAGCTAATAATCTTAACACATGTTCGTGTCTAAAGTGACTCATAAGTTTAGCTTCTTGCAAGAATTTCTTTTTTTCTTCGACAGAAGCACACTTTTCTAACATTTTTATGGCAACGGATGTCTCTGATCCCGGTTCTTCTAAATCCTTGACATTCCCTTGGTACACCTGCGAAATATTAAAAATTAATGTAACTTTTATTAAACAAGAAAAGATAATTTAATTTTATATAACATTATACATATATATTTTAATTTATTTTCAATAATTCAACGATAAAAAATAAAGTGCATATGTATATCTCATGAAAATTAGTGTATTACTATTTCTTTTAATTTAAAAAGTTGATTTATATATCCGAAAAAATTGTATTCTCATCTTAAGTATATGCCACTTATCTTTATAATATCTTCCAGTAAAATAAGCGGTAAAAAGATCCTCTTAATTTAGGAGAAAAATTCTCTAAAGAGATATTCTTAACATGCAAGAATATATACTTGATGAGATGTTTTTTTATCCGTGTATTATTAAAATTATTAATCAATATAACAAAAAACAGCCTTATAAATGGACATTTGTTACTTATTACATGTATATTTAAATGTTACACATATAATTGAATATTTTTTTATGTATTTGACATACTTAAATACACATTTTGCTTATTATGTTATTACTTTTAATATTGATTGTAAACTTATAAATTTATTATAAATTCAAATAATTTTACTTTATTAATTTTTATTTTAAATTTATTATTAATTTATTATATTTATTTAGTGCGGCGCTGAAGTTGCATAAAAAATAAGAATATATTCTCAATTTAAAAGAAGGAAATAATCTTATTCATTAAGAATATCTATTAAGAGGACTTATTAATGCATTTCAAGAAAACAATTTTTTCGGTGTAACATTTACTAAGAAATGTGTATTTCTTATTTCTACATCTAAACATTAATGACTTAAAATATGACATTACGAAAAATTTACCATTCCGAATGCGCCGCTGCCAAGGAGTTTCGTTAGTGTGATTTGCTCACGTCTGATTTTAGTCAGCATAAATTTATTTGGATTATATTGCAACGCAGGACTGTATAACGCATTATGCTGAACGTTTCCGATAAGTACCTCATGTAGAATCCTAGTCAAAACTTGCTCGTTATCTTCTCTGCGTTGTCGGTATACTGTTATATAAAGTTATAATATATTTAAATAATATTATGCATTGCAAATTTTAAATTTTGCTCTTTAAACAAATAAGTTAATGTTTTCTGAAAAATCTCTCCACTTATTACATTAATCATAATTTGTAATTTAAATAATTTGTATTAAATATACTTACAACAATAAATAAATTAGCAGATGCAGATTACAATAACGGTAGCAGCAAGGCTTAACATCAATGTTAGATTATATTGCGAAGCTCGAATTATCGAATCGTCACCTTTGTTACATACAAATATAGTTTTAATTTTTTTGTCTTATTTGAATATTTCTACTTATATTTTTATCATTAAAAATATTTAATTCTTAAAATTCAGTAATTCATTATATGTATGTAAAATAAACAGATCATATTAAAATATCTACATATTATCATATTTGCTTACCATGTGTTTGAAAAATAAATCTTTCATCAGATGGCCATGTAAAGTTCTCGTATTCAGGATATGTCAGTATTAAACGAAACTTGTATAAAGTTGCCGGTAGCAAGTTTTCTATATAATACATTACTGTTTCATCATAATTCGTCTCAAAATTATCTGCGATTTGCCACTTTTGCATCACATCATTTTTGTATTCCAGTATGTAATGTATCGTCAGATTAACGCTAGGAATCCACGAAATATTCATATTGTTTTTGTTAACTCCGCTCAAAGTAATATTGTTCGGTTCCGAGTACGTGTACACAGTTTTGCTCAAACTGTCATTATATAAATTGCTGTAGTTAGCTGGATACACACGTACATATACAAAGTATTTCTGTTCTGGCAGCAACGGTTGGATTATAAAAAATATTGTAAAAAATTTGTTGTCTACTTTATTATTAATAAATGGTTCTTCTATCGGTTGCGTGCTGTTCACCAAGTTAATTGACTCCCAATATACTCTATAAGTTACTGTCGCACAATTCAGTTTCGTGTGTAGCATCCAATAAACTGCCGCTATAGTCGGCGTCAGAACCTGAACGTTCACATTTTCTGGTGCATTGAGTTTGCTTTCGTTAGTTCTTAGTATGACTTCCGATCGGAATTGCAGGTCCATCGATAATGGATCAGAGTAAAAATTGCTCACAGCTAGCTTCAGCTTGTATTTTGTAAACGGTGTTAAATTCTGAATATCATAATATTGCTCGTATGTCTGTATATAGAATTCATCGAACTTGTTATGAAGATTATTATTCAAACAGCTTACGTAGATGATTTATTTAATAGTAGGTATGTTGTTTTTGCATTTGTGCTTGCGATTTGGTTTTGTAAAGTTCAAAACAATACTGTGCGCTGTTATTTTTACTATTGTAATATTATAATTCTTTTCATCAGGCGTAAGGCATTCCGTCCGAGGATATGGTTGTAAGGAGGATGATTTACCAAACGATATTATGGGAGCAAAGTGATCCGTGCTTTTTATTATTTGCACGTGTTTAGATGCGTTTTTTTCACTGTCGAGAAGTGCATACTTCTTTTTTAAAATATAAAGATAAGTACCTGATGATGTATTTACATTATATCTATTTGCATAAATGTTTGTTTTATAAATTATCAAATGTGACGTAAACATCGTGCCAATTTCAGCGATTGAAATTGAATTGCATTTATTTATTTTAATGTTCGCCACAAATAATTCATGTCTTTCTAGCCAGTATATTAGCGGCTCCTCTGTATTTGTGATGTCAAGTATCATATCATAATAAAATCTTGAGAATGATACATCGTATGCACAGAAGGTCGTATTGGTTTCTAAAAAAGGTTGCACATTTTTTCCGTCAAGATCCGATTTCATTATTACAAACTGCATATCTAAAAACTCTTCTATCCTATATAAAAATCTGGAAAATATATATATTATTCTAAATGTGTATTATAAAACATAATTTTAATCATGAAGTTAAAAGAATAATAAGCTTAGGTTGTTACAATTTTATGATAATTAATAATTTTATGATTCTTTATCTTTATTACAAAATCATAGTGAATTACTGCAAAATTGGAAAATAATATAAATTCTTAACTGAAAGAGACAAAAATGTTCATTTTTTCAAGTGAATAAAAGTTAATGTACCTCATAGACGGCTGTATAGTTAAATAAATAAGATTTTCTCTGCTCAAAATCTTATCATATTTGACTATGCCATTTTGCCACATTGTTAAGTCCAGCTTTATAATGGATTTTGCTGAGTCGTCATATTCCATCCAATATAGATTTCTTCCTATCCAATCGATGCAGAGATTGCGTGAATTTATTTTAAGGCTAGTTATTTTTGTAATATTATTTGTATTCATATCCCATATCATTAAATCTTTTGTATACTCAAGCACATTAATAATCGACTGGAGCCAATAAATTTTATGTTCTGCTACAGAATAAGCGACATCTCTTGTAATAAAATTGTCATTAGGGATATTAAAGTTATTAACGTAGTTTCTTGAATCTAGGTCCCATATTTTGATACTTCTCCTTGTTTTTATTAATAATTGAGGTATCGGATTTTCATGCGTGGTTGATACGTTCATTAAATCCGTATAAGGACCAGCACCAGCTTTAGTATGCGCTCGTACTCGATAATAGTACGTTGTATTAGGTTTTAGATTATGTTCTGTGCTCCATTATAGTTAAAATAATTTTGTCGTCACAGATTTGAATCTTTTTTAGGTTTTCGATGTACCAACATTGTACTGTATATCCTTGTATCACTTTGTTTCCAAATTTAGGTCGATTCCATCTGTAAGATAAATTTTAGTCTTTTCATATTTAACATTTTTTAACAAAATTAATATTTTTATATGTTAAATTTTAGAGAGAAAAAGGATATAGACTAAGAAGTTAGATTCTTCACCTGAATGTTACAGAAATGTTGATTTTTTCATTTAGAAATCCTTTGAACTCTACGAATGCTCTTGGCTTGCTTGGAATTTTTCCTACAGATTTTAAGATGGTACATATTAATATCTTTAAGTTGATTATCTCGGTAAATTAAAGAAAATAATAATAATTTAACGTGCAATGAAAATATAGAAAAAAGAAAAAAAAACTTATATAACAAAATTAACGTAGCAAGTCTTTAAAATAATGAAATAACATACAATCCTTGTGAATGTGTGTGTGTATGTATGTGTTTCAAGATTTATGTTAGAGAAGTAATTGCTAAGTTATAAACAAAAAAGCTTCCAATAAGGTGCTAAATACTTTTCTAAAATTTCCTATTTATTCACAAATCAGAAGTATATTATTTGCGACAGATTTAAAACAAACAAGAAAAATAATGAAATTGATGGTGTTATCTAAATTCTGCTTTATTTTACATACAGTGTATACATTTTTTTCTCTCTTTTCGAAAATAAATTTTATATTACCTTTGTTATTAGAAAATAGTTTGATATTTTTTTAAATTTAATTTTTACTCCCTCTTAAATTTACATTATACTTACAACTTTTAAATTTTTTGTTAATTTTTTATTAACGTTCTATATATTCATTGCATCTTACCAATAGATTCAGGGTTCATGGACATATTTGCAAATGTAACTTCATCGTCTTCATCGACTTCATTTCTTCACTGCAAAAACAAGTGTGTTACTTTTACACATTTTAAGCGTGTCATTCTGTAGACACTTTTTACACGTTTCATCGTGTGTAAAATAAGAACACACGTGTGTTGCATGTATGCATCTATGCGTGTTGTTTTTACACGTTTTACGCGTGTTCGTGTTGGATAATTGCCGCCAAAATTTTAGGGGTGTTATCTGGGGTCTTATATATATATATATATATATATATATATATATATATATACACTTTATATTAATACATATTTTATTACATTAGCGTGTGCCAATGATTAATATACATATATGAAGCGAACTATGATAAATAATATATGTATATATATATATATATATATATATATATATATGTATATATACACTGTGGATGTTATGTTATGTGAATAATATGATAAACTATGTGATAAATATATATTTTACACCTATTAATCTAAATCCTGAATTTTTTATCACGATATTTGCCGCCAAAATTAGGGATGTTCGACAGCTGTAGAAGTAACGTGCAAAATGTTGCATTATGTGTATACGATGTACATGATGCAACATTTTGCACATTACTTCTACAGCCGTCGAACACCCCTAAAATTGTTTTACAGCGGGATTTCTAATTTTTTTGATTCATTTTTCGTATGAATTTGTGGATCGTGTGATTTTTAATGTCGGTTCCAAGTACCTTATGGTCAATAAAACCCATTACATTATCGTACGCCAATGGATACGCTGTGTCCCAAATATAATATGTAGCCAGCAAACCCATGACGATTTTGACAACCGTAGGATTAATTTATTTATATGTTTATATTAAATTTTTATTTCTTTTATACGAATTTAAACACAAAATACAAACTTTTAATATTGATCTGATCAATTATTAATGATTTTATAAATTATAATATTTTGTTATACATATATATGTATGGAGTTGTGTTTACATATACAGGGTGTCCGGTAATAGTCGCATCAACCGTCGTGTGCAGGTAGAGCTAGTTAAACCGAGTAGAAAAGTCCTCTACCATTTTGCGATATTCTCAATAATAAGAGAGAAATAAATTAAAGAAAATCAGCCAATTCGCGCGATGATAAGCGTGCGGCGAGAAGAGACAGCCCACTCGGGGGTCCAGAGTTAGCGCTACTCGTATGGAGTTACTGTCTTTTGTAAAGCGCTCCTCCCCGCTTCATCGCGCGCTTAGCAACCGTGTAACATTATACTGTTTCTTTTCGCCGCATGCTTAGTAACGACATAAAACTGGGCTGTCTCTTCTCGTCGTCGTTACGCGAATTGGCCGATCTTTATTAATTAATATCTCTCTTATTATTGAGAATATCGCAAAATGGTAGAGGACTTTTCTACTCGGTTTAACTAGCTCTACCTGCACACGACGGTTGATGCGACTATTACCGGACACCCTGTATATATTTTAGTTAGGTAGCATGTTATATAGGTAGGTCTATATATTAGTTAGCTTATATATTATACATTTTTATTACATAGTTAGTCATTATATATTTTCTTTAGTTCTTTGTATTTTTTTTCAATTAATTTTTTTTTACACTTATAAATGTGTTTCTTTTTTCCGTGTTAGTTTCGCTCGTGCGTTATTATCAACGTGTGTTGTACCGTACAATATGTGTAACATAGTACTTTCTGTATTATATCAACACGCTTTAAGTGTGTTTGAATTAACGTGTTGTTAACGAGTTGCGTCGAGAAAATGTGTTTAACACCTACACTACAAAAAATGGCCGTGTTCGATGTGTGTTCAACGTGTGTAGAAATAACACATAACACACTTTTCTCACGTGTACTGAACGGCTGCTGTGTTGATACTACACACTTTGAATAGAATAATACGTGTACAATACACGTAAATGTGTAGTTTTAATATGGTTAGGTGTTATATACACTTCTCGATTACAACTCGTTAACAACACGTTAATTCAAACACACTTAAAGCGTGTTGATATAATACAGAAAGTACTATGTTACACATATCGTACGGTACAACACACGTTGATAATAACGCACGAGCGAAACTAACACGGAAAAAAGAAACACATTTATAAGTGTGTAAAAAAATTAATTGAAAAAAAATACAAAGAACTAAAGAAAATATATAATGACTAACTCTGTAATGGGTGACTAATCATGTAATAAAAATGTATAATATATAAGCTAACTAATATATAGACCTATCTATATAACATGCTACCTAACTAAAATATATATATGTAAACACAACTCTATACAAATATATGTATAACAAAATATTATAATTTATAAAATCATTAATAATTGATCAGATCAGTATTAAAAATTTGTATTTTGTGTTTAAATTCGTATAAAAGAAATAAAAATTTAATATAAACATATAAATAAATTAATCCTACGGAAAATCCATACGAAAAATGAATCAAAAAAATTAGAAATCCCGCTGTAAAACAATTTTAGGGGTGTTCGACGGCCGTAGAAGTAATGTGCAAAATGTTGCATCATGTACATCGTATACACATAATGCAACGAATACGCGTAAAACGTGTAAAAACAACACGCATAGATGCATACATTCAACACACGTGTGTTCTTATTTTACACACGATGAAACGTGTAAAAAGTGTCTACAGAATAACACGCTTAAAATGTGTAAAAGTAACACACTTGTTTTTGCAGTGTAACCATATTAAAACTACACATTTACGTGTATTGTAAAACGAATATTCTGTTCAAAGTGTGTAGTATCAACACAGTAGCCGTTCAGTACACGTGAGCAAAGTGTGTTATGTCTTATTTCTACACACGTTGAACACACATCGGACACGCCCATTTTTTGCAGTGTTATAGTCACGCTATCAGAATAATTCTGATCCGGCTGGAGATTTTGTAAAATGAGATGATTGTTGTTTTCGGGCACTGGAATATCCTTAATGAAACATAACATAAAAAAGAAATAAGTAAGGCAGCTAGGCCAGAAATTCCACGGTATCATTAATGATAAATAAAATAGTAAATATAAAAATATATATAAATAAGATTACCATAAAAAATAACATATATGTCGAAATAACTAAAATGAGCATAAAATTTTTTGTTTTGGAAAAATATAAGCATGATATTTTTATTTATAATTCCATTCCTCATTTATAATGTGTTAAATATTATGTAATTTCATTTCTAAAATATTTATTTCTATTATTTTTCAACATATTTTCTTGCAATATATCAAACATGATTCTTGTATTAATAAAAAAGTCACGCAGAATAGGCAGAATAACGATTATTTAATAAGAATTCATAATTGGTTCCATTTTAACAAATGATATATGAAAATGTTACACTCTTCGATTCCTGAAGCAATTTTGCTGATAGTTAGAGCTAATGATTTAGTCTTTTAGCGATTGTTAGTTAACTTTTTAGAACAAGCGAGTTTACTTTTTAATAATCCGTCAGTTAGGCTTAAAATTTCAATAATAACGTTTGTATTTCAAGAATAAAAATGTTTAAAATATTGTCTTTTATGTGTATATATGTGATTATACAAATTATATTAATTTTTGTACTTAAAATTTTTTCGAAATTCTTTTTGATTATTGTTATATCTTTTAACGCAAACAAATTCTAGAAAACAGGATACCATATACTTTCGATTGACATTATCACGTTATATAAGAATATGTGTATATTCTACATATAACTATTTAAATGGATATCTATATTCATATGGCTATATAAATGGATATACTATGAATGTTATATATATATACATTTTTCTAGTTAGATTGGAATAGATTGCTGTTACGTATATTGTTCATTTAACTATTGGCCCTATAAAGTTAATTGATACAATTTGAATTTTATTATACCAATATAGTCGACATTCCTTTATATGTAAATAGCACAAATGTAACTATACTTGGCACATCAAAATGACGCTGACTTTTTGAATTAATTTAGTTAAATAAAAATTATTTTACATGTCTTATTATATATATATCATTAAATTATTATAAATATTTAATAAAGTAAATAAGATCTTTTTACAAATTGATGAAAAATCATAAAACTCAATTCAAGTGTCATATACAGTATGTATGTATGTATCAAAATAGTGAAAAATTAACAGAGAATCTCTTTAATATTAATCATTATTATTCTTAAAAATAGCAATAGAAACACAAACATAATACAGTCAAATTTTAATATTTCGTCTTAATTAAGTTTAATTTTGTACTATATTTGTTAGAATTTAATTTATATCTCTATAAATCCATATATGGCGCTTGAGGTAGTACTATATCAAGTGCTGCCCCTAGTAACTTATGTATCGAGTATGCGCTCTCTTATATAGCTTTAGCGTATGTCTTTTTGTCCTGTCTTGACTTATTTTCCGTCCGTTGCCCTGTGATTATATTTTTTAGTCTAACCAAGTGTTATTATTTATCACTGCATTCCTCATCCCGTAAAGTATACCTGCTACAATACAAATTATACATCCATTTATAAGCAAAATAAAATTTTCAAGTTCTATACATCCTTTCTCAATGCATCATACTTTTTAGTTTTTTGTATAGTTTTATTTTATTATATTATACAGTATGTAATATTATTATATTACACGTTTTAGTTACTCAAATAAACTGCACTGTTACTTGTAATAAAATTTAATTGTTTTTTAATGAAGCGAAAAAAATCTCTTACCTGCGTGAAATTTAAATCCGGACACACACACTGCAAAAAATGGGCGTGTTCGATGTGTGTTCAACGTGTGTAGAAATAAGACATAACACACTTTGCTCACGTGTACTGAACGGCTGCTGTGTTGATACTACTCACTTTGAATAGAATAATACGTGTACAATACACGTAAATGTGTAGTTTTAATATGGTTAGGTGTTATACACACTTCTCGATTACAATTCGTTAACAACACGTTAATTCAAACACACTTAAAGCGTGTTGATATAATACAGAAAGTACTATGTTACACATATTGTACGGTACAACACACGTTGATAATAACGCACGAGCGAAACTAACACGGAAAAAAGAAACACATTTATAAGTGTGTAAAAAAAATTAATTGAAAAAAAATACAAAGAACTAAAGAAAATATATAATGACTAACTCTGTAATGGGTGACTAACCATGTAATAAAAATGTATAATATATAAGCTAACTAATATATAGACCTATCTATATAACATGTTACCTAACTAAAATATATATATGTACACTGCAAAAACAAGTGTGTTACTTTTACACATTTTAAGCGTGTTATTCTGAAGACACTTTTTACACGTTTCATCATGTGTAAAATAAGAACACACGTGTGTTGCATGTATGCATCTATGCGTGTTGTTTTTACACGTTTTACGCGTGTTCGTGTTGGATAATTGCCGCCAAAATTGTAGGGGTGTTATCTGGGGTCTTATATATATATATATATATATATATATATATATATACACTTTATATTAATACATATTTTATTACATTAGCGTGTGCCAATGATTAATATACATATATGAAGCGAACTATGATAAATAATATATGTATATATATATATATATATATATATATATGTATATATACACTGTGGATCGATATGTTATGTGAATAATATGATAAACTATGTGATAAATATATATTTTACACCTATTAATCTAAATCCTGAATTTTTTATCACGATATTTGCCGCCAAAATTAGGGATGTGTATACGATGTACATGATGCAACATTTTGCACGTTACTTCTACAGCCGTCGAACCTAAAATTGTTTTACAGCGGGATTTCTAATTTTTTTGATTCATTTTTCGTATGGATTTTCCGTAGGATTAATTTATTTATATGTTTATATTAAATTTTTATTTCTTTTATACGAATTTAAACACATAATACAAACTTTTAATACTGATCTGATCAATTATTAATGATTTTATAAATTATAATATTTTGTTATACATATATTTGTATAGAGTTGTGTTTACATATATATATTTTAGTTAGGTAGCATGTTATATAGATAGGTCTATATATTAGTTAGCTTATATATTATACATTTTTATTACATGGTTAGTCACCCATTACAGAGTTAGTCATTATATATTTTCTTTAGTTCTTTGTATTTTTTTTCAATTAATTTTTTTACACACTTATAAATGTGTTTCTTTTTTCCGTGTTAGTTTCGCTCGTGCGTTATTATCAACGTGTGTTGTACTTAATAATTGATCAGATCAGTATTAAAAGTTTGTATTATGTGTTTAAATTCGTATAAAAGAAATAAAAATTTAATATAAACATATAAATAAATTAATCCTACGGAAAATCCATACGAAAAATGAATAAAAAAAATTAGAAATCCCGCTGTAAAACAATTTTAGGGGTGTTCGACGGCCGTAGAAGTAACGTGCAAAATGTTGCATCATGTACATCGTATACACATAATGCAACGAATACGCGTAAAACGTGTAAAAACAACACGCATAGATGCATACATTCAACACACGTGTGTTCTTATTTTACACACGATGAAACGTGTAAAAAGTGTCTACAGAATAACACGCTTAAAATGTGTAAAAGTAACACACTTGTTTTTGCAGTGATAGTACTTTCTGTATTATATCAACACGCTTTAAGTGTGTTTGAATTAACGTGTTGTTAACGAGTTGTAATCGAGAAGTGTGTATAACACCTAACCATATTAAAACTACACATTTACGTGTATTGTACACGTATTATTCTATTCAAAGTGTGTAGTATCAATACAGCAGCCGTTCAGTACACGTGAGCAAAGTGTGTTATGTCTTATTTCTACACACGTTGAACACACATCGAACACGCCCATTTTTTGCAGTGTGAGGATTGTCCAGAACGGTATGATTCTGTGTCAAAATCGCGATAGCTGCCTTCACCAGCATTAAACTTTTCAATAAAACGTATAATTTCAACTTAAACATAATAATTTCGGTGAATGATGGCGCTCAATTTTTAGTCACCAGTGTTGTTTTTCTTTTTATTCTGTGGATGATTCAGATCTAATCGATACTTTATTATGTTCTCGATGAATTCTTTAGAATCCAGTTTGCGAATCGCATTATTATCTTCCAATTTTTAAAAGTATCTTTTTATTATTAATATATATCTTAGATCATATGAGAACTTCTAGTAAGTAAAAGGTAATTTTTATAATTTTTCGATGACAACCAATAACAATACAAAGCGACACGTATTCACTCCTGATTGTATCGAAGATAATAATATATCTTTTTTCTAATTTTTTTTAAATATTTCGTAAAAATATAATCAATAAAAAGATAATTGAACAATTTATAAGTAATCCAAAAATGATAGAATTTTTAATTTTTTATCACTTTCACCGCTATTCAAGCATAAAATATTATCCACGTTGATATTTGTCATATTTTTTGTTTCACTAAAAATATAAACACTTATGATTACTTTTTTTATGCATATTGTATACTGTATACTATGCACGTTTTTAAAATCCACTATTTGTGCATATTGTTGTGTGATATTTATATGACAGTATTTGAATCAAATGACGCGCAACATTGTCTTTTTTCGTGGCAATCGCAATCGTAACTGACTCCGCAGACTAGACCGATCTGATCATGCTTTATTTGCTGCCCTCTGTTTATGATTCACTTCTCTCTGCTTGATCGATGACACTCATTGTCAGTGTTTCTTCCAACAGTTACTTATTCCAACAGCTTTCACGAATAATTATATTCTATATATATACAGGGTGTCCCATAATTCGTGAACCACCCGTCAGTTGCAGGTAGAGCATGTTGAACTGAATAGAAAAGTCCTCTACCATTTTGCGATTTTCGCAATAATTAATGAGAAATAAATTAAAGAAGATCAGCCAATTCGCGTGACGACGGCGAGAAAAGACAGCCCAGTTTCATATCGTTACTAAGCATGCGGCAAAAAGAAACAGTATAATGTTACACGGTTGCTTGGCGCGCGATGAAGCGGGGAGGAGCGCTTTACAAAAGACAGTAACTACATACGAATAGCGCTAACTCTGGATCCCCGAGTGGGCTGTCTCTTCTCGCTAAACGCTTATCATCGCTCGAATTGGCTGATTTTCTTTAATTTATTTCTCTCTTATTATTGAGAATATCACAAAATGGTAGAGGACTTTTCTACTCGGTTTAACTAGCTCTACCTGCACACGACGGTTGATGCGACTATTACCGGACACCCTGTATATATATATTTATACATATATATATCTATATTTATACATATATATATATATTTTATATGAGGCGCATTTTTAAAGTAAGGTCCGGTTTAAAATAAAAAAAGATCTTGACATTTAAAAATAATTTATTATAAGCAAAAACTTCTACAAGCTTACTTTATTGCAATAAATTTTGTGTTCTGGTATCGAACAATCGAATTCGAACATCGTATTAAAATCATGATTAAAGAGATTAGCGTAGGTTCTTGATTCCAGATCCCATTTGAATACTTTTATGCAATACGAATCAATTAATCTATACGAATTATGCAATACGAATTAATTAATAAATAATTAAGGTATTGGCTTTTTATGCGTCGTTGATACGTTCATTAAATCTGTATAAACTTCTTAAATAGCTGATTTCTGTCAAAAAATATTAATGAAAAATTAATTTGTTAATTAAATTATAAAATAATAATATATTAAGAATATTAAAATAGTAATACGTTGTAAAATGATACGCTATAATATCTTATTCGCAAATAATATTTTTTTTACAGAAATCAGTTTATAACTGTCAAAAATATTAATCCAGTTTAAAATATTGTAACATATTATTTAAAACATTACTTTTACTTATGTAATATATTAATATGAAAATTTAATTAGCAAATAAACGCCTCAAATAGCTGCTTTCTTTAAAAAGTCTTAATTAAGCTTTAAAAAGTTAATTTGCTAATTAAGTTGTAAAATATTATGTTAAAAAAATTAAAATAGTGATATGTTGTAAATAATATGTTATAATATCTTATTCTGGATTATAATATTTTTTTCCTAGAAATTAGCTGATAACTGTCAAAAATATTAATCGAGTTTAAAGTATTATAACTCATTATTTTAAAAATATTATTTTTGATTCTGTAACATATATTATTATTATAAATATTTAATTAGCAAATAAACGTCTTAAATAGCAGATTTCTGTCAAAAAATATTAATTTGTTAGTTAAATTTTGAAATAATAATATATTAAAAATATTAAGATAGTAATATGTTGTAAAATAATAATATATATTTTTTTTCATTCGATCGCTTTTCCACTTAAAAATTTTGAAAAATTGCGAAATTTAATTATGTTTATATTTTTGTTTTTGATACAATCGAATATACTACAATCGTTACATTGTACATTGGGATTAATCGAAGAAAATATACTATATAGTTTTATAGCTTGATTATATAAATCATTATAATCGATCTTGAAATAGTTTTATCAAGTAAGAGAAAACTCAAAATTTATCGAGATACATGGAGGGGAGAACATCAATTCGATTAGTGGTATTTAAATCATTGTGAAGATTACATGGAACATTGGTCATAGTCGAGAATCGTATGAAAGCCGATCGAGTATAAAAATATCTACAAGAAGAGAAAATTGTTATGTTAAAAACGTTACAAACGTTATGTGTTTTACTAAAACTGTTAATGCTAACGAAAATGACCATAATGTTTTCGTCAGGAAATCTAGGGATTCTGGAAAATCTTTGAAGCTCCGGTCCAAGAAGTTACAAAGAAAAGTATTTTCGTATACTCTAATTTATATACTTTACGCTAATAATAGATTTTTTCATGAAGAAAATTGAATGTTATATATTGCAGACAATACACTATTTGTGTAATTAAAACTGTATAATACGTAAAACTAAAGAGTTTTAATTTTAAAAAAAATGTATATAAAGTTTATTAATTTTACGTCACACATTCAAAAATCAATGTTATGTAATCAAATTAAAACTTAAAATTAAATTTAATTCAGACGATATATTAAAATTATTAAGCAATATGTATTATTATAATATAATTGTTAGATTTAAAAGAAAGAATTTTAAAAATTAATGATTTCGTTCATTTCATTTTTTTTGTTACTTAATAAGTTTGTGACACATTTACATAAATTGTTTGTAATTTCTAAAACATTTTTATTTCTCTAGATATGTTCAAATTTACTAATTTTTATTTAAAACTTGCAGGGTAATTTATTTTTTATTTAACGAAATTAATATAGAAAATTTTAGTTAAAATAATTCGCATGCTCAACGGCTACTAAACATCGAAGTGAAAGATTGGTGAAGTTGAACTTCGAATTGGGGACAATTAATCAATCTATGAATAATATGCGCAATAAGCTGTCACTTTTGCTATATGTGAGAATTTATATACACTATTTATCACTTAATGTATATATATATATATATATATATATATATATATATATATATGTTATATATGTATGTACATATTTTTATCAGATATAAATCTAAAGTTTATAGCATTGCGCTCTCGAGAAAATTCGTTTGCATTAAAAAATATTTCATAAGATGTTTTCAAATACAGGAATTTATAAAATTTTTATGATCATGAAGAAAATGATAATAAAAATATATATATCTTATATATATGTTAAAATATAAACATTATTGAAATTTTAGTGATAACAAACGCACTCGTGAAAAAGAAAGTCAAGTTAAGATAGAGTTACTTATTAGAAGAAATTAATTAATTATTTTGAAACTAATATAAAAACTGAATTATGAGTCAAAATTCCTTCAACAATCGAAGAAAGTCATGCTCCCATGATTAATTTATTAAGAGAAATAGTTCTTACTTAGAGAAAAAATACAGAAAAAAGTTTCTTACTTGTTTAAAGTTTTAAATAAACATGCAATGCCATAATGAGATAAGTTGGAATCTTTTTTCAAGAAGTCATTTGATTCTTCTCTGAGACAACATCTATGCAACTAGCGAATTTACGGAGTACGGAATTCTCTACCACTTTCTAATAAAGCATTGACTTGGCCTAATTAAAAAGCGTTTGTCATTTTCGTGCTATGATACTGAATTAATATGATAATATATAAAATTTTAATCTCTAAAATGATATACTTTTTATTTATCATTCGGTAAATTCTTTAAAGCTAATTTACGAATCGCAAGTTATATCTTTCTCTTACGTATTAAGATTTCTCTTTGTAACAGATCACGATGGATCTGCATTCGAGCAGTCATACAACTTCTAGTAAATATATAGTTTATTACCTATCTTTGAAAAATGAATTATGAAATGAAAATGATAAGTTCACATACAGATATACCTATATATATAAACGTATAATACAGACAGTATAATTTCAAATATCCCATAGATGTAAAACTCATCGTTTCTTCTTAACATATATATATACAAACAATTAATTAATTGCCGGCTATATAATATTCATTGATGCGTCGGATTCACTATTGCGTCTTCTGTGTCGCTTCTTAGAGCTATAATATTGTTCAGACAAAGTTTAAAGTTTGGTCTCTCATTCGCTGCACTCCAGCAACGCTGCATTAGTTGGTATAACGAGGATGGACAGTTCAGAGGCATCTGCAATCTGCCTCCCGTGCGTACATAATCCATCACTTCGAGATTAGTTCTGGTAGAGTAAGGTTGCTCACCTAACGATGTAATCTCCCACATTAGTACTCCGAATGACCAAACATCGCTATAAGAAGTAAATATTCCGTCCACTAAGGATTCCTGTGCCATCCAACGAACAGGAAGCAGACCTTCTCCTTCCTAAAATATAATTTTAACAAAGTTATATTTTCTATTCTAATTATCCATTTTTGCAATAAGTATTCTTAAGCAAAAAACGTTTACTAATATTTTGCATTATACATTATACATATACAGGATGTCCCATTTTAATCTCCCCAAGCAAACATCTCGAAAAATATGGAAGATACGAAAAAATGTTTCGGACAAAAGTTGTTGGACTTGAAGGGGGACAGATGATGAAAATATGGACTTGACCTTGAATGACCTATTGAAGGTCAGGTCAAGGTCTTCGTTGTTTTCTTAAATAGAACCCCCTAATTGTTGCACATTCTTTTAGGCCTTGTTGAAACGTTTTCAAAACACTACCTATTGATGTCTCTTACGCAAGCCGTTCCTAAGATACGAAGCTTCAAAGTTGACATATCACCGGCATTTGCATTATCCAATGTACACCGTGGAGAGGTTGTTCAGTCAAATTGTGTATGTGTGCGTGTGTGTGCTTCTTTAGTAAAACTTTTATCTCTCTTTCTCTACCATTTTCTTATTCTTTCCCTTACATTAAAATAACCAGAAGAAAAATAATTAGAGAAAAGTTAAACTACAGAAGCACACACACACACACATACACAATTTGAACAACCTCCCCGCGGTGTACATTGGATAATGCGAATGCCGATGATATGTCAACTTTGAAGCTTCGTATCTTGGGGAACGGCTTGTGTAAGAGACATCAATAGGTAGTGTTTTGAAAACGTCTCGGCAAGGGCTACAAGAATATGCAATAAAAAATAGGGGGTTCCATTTAAGAAAACATCGATGATCTTGACCTGACCTTCAATAGGTCACTCAAGGTCAAGTCCACATTTTCATCATCTGTCCCCCTTCAAGTTCTACCACTTTTGTCTGAAACATTTTTCTGTATCTTCGATATTTTTCGAGATGTTTATCTGGGGAGATTAAAATGGGACACCCTATATATTGGAGAAAGACATATGAAAATATATGCATAGTCTTCTTTTTTCTTAAATTCTATTTGACTTACAGATATAATATAAAATAATATAAAAAAACGCTACAATAGAAAAACACTTTCAAAAAGTTTCATCTTTTTTAATTAATTATATCTACCTTGCGGTAATAGTCATCCCTGCAAATATCTCTAGCAAGTCCGAAATCACTGATTTTGACGATACGATTCTCACGATCTCTCGCAGACACTAAACAATTTCGGCACGCGAGATCTCTATGCACAAAGCGCAGCTCTTCTAGATAGCAACAGCCTCGCGCAACATCTTCGCACATAGCGAGCAAGTCTTGTAGACGCAGAGCGTGTAAATCAGAAGGTTGTAATATTTGACACTCTCTCAAATATGTTTGCAGATCAGTTTCCATTAATTCCAACACGAGTAATGGAGAATCCCCGTCTAAGCAGATAGCTAGTAATCTTAACACATGTTCGTGTCTAAAGTGACTCATAAGCTTAGCCTCTTGCAAGAAATTCTTTTTTTCTTCCACGGAAGCACCCTTTTTTAACATTTTTATGGCAACGAATGTCTCTGATCCCGGTTCTTCTAAATCCTTGACATTCCCTTGATACACCTGCAAAATATTGAAAATTAATGTAACTTTTATTAAACAAGAAAAGATAATTTAATTTTATATAACATTATACATATATATTTTAATTTATTTTAAATAATTCAACGAAAAAATATTAAGTGCACTTGTATGTCTCATAAAAATTAATGTATTACTAATTCTTTTAAAAAGTTGATTTATATATCCGAAAAAATTGTATTCTCATCTTAAGTATATGCCACTTATCTTTATAATATCTTCCACTAAAATAGGCGCCAAAAGGATCCTCTTAATTTAGGAGGAAAATTCTCTAAAGAGATATTCTTAACATGCAAGAATATATACTTAATGAGATGTTTTTCTATCCGTGTATTATTAAAATTATTAATCGATATAACAAAAAACAGTCTTACAAATGGACATTTGTTACTTATTACATGTATATTTAAATATTAATTACACATATAATTAAATATTTTTTATGTATTTGACATAGTTAAATACACATTTTTGCTTATTATGTTATTATTTTTAATATTAATTGTAAACTTATAAATTTAAATAATATTTTATTAATTTTTATCTTACATTTATTATTAATTTATTATATTTATTTATTGCGGCGCTGAAATTGCAAAAAAAATAAGAATATATTCTGAATTTAATATAAAAGATGGAAATATTCTTATTCATTAAGAATATCTATTAAGAGGACTTATTAACGCATTTCAAGAAAACAATTTTTTTTGGTGTATAATTTACTAAGAAATGTGTATTTTTCATTTCTACATCTAAATATTAATGACTTAAAATATGACATTACGAAAATTTTACAATTCCGAATGCGCCCCTTCCAAGGTGTTTTGTTAGTGTGATTTGCTCACGTATGATTTTAGTCAGCATAAATTTATTTGGATTAAATTGCAACGCAGGACTGTATAGCGCATTGAACTGAACGTTTCCGATAGGTACCTCATGTAGAATCCTAGTCAAAGCCTGCTCGTTATCTTCTTTGCGTTGTCGGTATACTATTATAAGTTATGATATATTTAAATTATATTATGCATTGCAAATTTTAAATTTTGCTCTTTTAACAAGTAAGTTAACTTTTTTTTAGAAAATCTCTCTACTTACTACATTAATCATAATTTGTAATTAAAAAAATGTGTATCAAATACTTACAACAATAAATAAGATAGATGCAGGTTACAATAACGATAGCACCAAGGCTTAACATCAATATTAGATTATATTGCGTAGCTCGAATTATCGAATTATCACCTTTGTTACATAAAAATATAGTTTTAATTTTCTTGTCTTATTTGAATATTTCTACTTATAATTTTATCATTAAAAATATTTAATTCTTAAAATTCTGTAATACATTTATATGCATGTCAAATAAACAGATCATATTAAAATATCTACATATTATCATATTTGCTTACCAAGTGTTTGAAAAATAAATCTTTCATCAGATGGCCATGTAAAGTTTTCGTACTCAGGATATGTCAGTATCAAACGAAACTTGTATAAAGTTGCCGGTAGCAAGTTTTCTATATAATACGTTACTTTCTTATTATTCGTCTCAAAATTATCTGCGATTTGCCACTTTTGCATCGCATCATTTCTGTATTCCAGTATGTAATGTATCGTCAGATTAACGCTAGGAATCCACGAAATATTCATATTGTTTATGCTAACTTCGCTCAAAGTTATATTGTTCGGTTCCGAGTACGTGTACACGGTTTTGCTCAAACTGTCATTATAGAGATTGGTGTAGTTGGTTGGATACACACGTACATACACTAAGTATTTCTGTTCTGGCAGCAACGATTGGATTATTGTAAATAATTTGTTGTCTACTTTATTATTAATAAATGGCTTTTCTATCGGTTGCGTGGTGTTTACCGAGTTAATTGTTTTCCAATATACTCTATAAGTTACTGTCGCACAATTCAATTTCGTGTGTGGAATCCAATAAACTGCCGCTATAGTCGGCGTCAGAACCTGAACGGTCACATTTTCTGGAGCATTGAGTTTACTTTCGTTAGTTCTTAGTATGACTTCCGATCGGAATTGCAGGTCCATCGACAACTGATCAGAGTATAAATTGCTTACAGCTAGCTTCAGCTTGTATTCTGTAAACGGTGTTAAATTCTGAATTTCATAATGCCGCTCGTGTGTCTGTATATAAAATTCATTGATCTTGTTATCAAGGTTATTCACACAGCTTACGTAGATGATATATTTAGGAGTTGGTATGTTGTTTTTGCATTTGTGCTTGCGAGTCGATTCTGTCATCTTAAATACTATTCGCTGTTATTTTTATTATTGTAATATTATAAATTTTTTCATCAGGTATAAGGCATTCCTTCCGAGGATATGGTTGTAAGGAGGATGATTTACTAAACGATATTAAGGGATTAAAGTAATCCGTGCTGTTTATTATTTGCACGTGTTTAAATGCGTTTTTTTCACTGTCGACAAATGCATACTTCTTTTTTAAAATATGAACATAGAAATCTGATGTATTTACATAAGGTCCACTTAAATAAATGTTTGTTTTATCATATATAAAATGTGACACAGTCAGTGTGCCCATTTCAGCAGTTGAAATCAAATTGCATTTATTTATTTTAATGTTCTGCACAATTAATTCATGGTTTTTTCTACAGAATATTAGCGGCTCCTCTGTATTTGTTATGTCAAGTTTCATTTCAAAAAAAATTGTAAATAATGATGTTTTGTATGGACAAGAGGTCATATCGGTTTTTAAAAAAGATTGCACATTTTTTCCGTCAAGATCCGATTTCATTATTACAAACAGCATATCTAAAAACTTTTCTATCCAATATAAAAATCTGGAAAATATATATATTATTCTAAATGTGTATTATAAAACATAATTTTAATCTTAAAGTTAAAAGAATAATAAGCTTAGGTTGTTACAATTTTATGATAATTAATAATTTTATGATTTTTTATCTTTATTACAATTATTACATTCTTTATTACAATCTTTATTACATTATAGTGAATTACTGCAAAAAAATTAGAAAATAATATAGATTCTTAACTGAAAGACTCAAAAGTTTTTATTTTTTCAAGTGAATAATAGTTAACGTACCTCATAGACGGCTGTATAGTTAAATAAATAAGATTTTTTCTGTTCAAAATCTTATCATATTTGACTATGCCATTTTGCCACATTGTTAAGTCCAGCTTTAAAATTGACTCCCGATCTTCCATCCAATATAGATTTCTTCCTATCCAATCGATGCAGAGATTGTGGGAATTTTCTTTTAAACTAGTAATTTTTGTAATATTATTTGTATTCATATCCCCTATCATTAAATCTCGTATATACTCATTGTCAATATCAGTCGACTGGATCCAATAAATTTTATGTTCTGCTACAGAATAAGCGATATCTCTTGCATCATATAAGAAACCAAATATATTAAATAGATTAACGTATGTTCTTGAATCCAGGTCCCATATTTTGATACTGCTCCATGCATTTATTAATAATTGAGGTATCGGATTTTCATGCGTGGTTGATACGTTCATTAAATCCGTATAAGGTCCAACACCAGTTTCAGTATACGCTCGTACTCGGAAATAGTACGTCGTGTTAGGTTTTAGATTATGCTCTGTGCACTCCATTATAGTTAAAATAGATTTGTCGTCACAGATTTGAATCTTTTCTAGATTCTCGATGAACCAACATTGCACTGTATATCCTTGTATCACTTCGTTTGCAAATTCAGGTTGGTTCCATCTGTAAGACAAATTTTAGCCTATTTATATTTAATAATTTTTTATCAGAATTAATATTTTTATTGTATATTTCTATGTTAAATTTTAGAGAAAGAAAGGATATAGACTGAAAACTTAGATTCTTCACCTGAATGTCACAGAAATGTTGAATTTGTCATTTAGAAATCCATTGAACTCTACGAATGCTCTTGGCTCGCTCGGAATTATTCCTAGAGATTTTAAGATGGTACATATTAATATGTTTAAGTTGATTATCTCGGTAAATTAAAAACAATAATAATAATTTAACGTGCAATATATTAAAGAAAAAGAGAAAAAATAAACTTATGTTAAAAAATTGACAGAGCAAGTTTTTAAAATAATGAAATAACATAAAACTCTTGTGTGTGTGTGTGTTTCAAGACTTATGTTAGAAAAGTAATTGCTAAGTTATAATCAAAAAAGCTTCCAATAAAGTGCTAAACCCTTTTCTAAAATTTCCTATTTATTCACAAATCAGAAGTATATTATTTGCGACAGATTTAAAACAAACAAGAAAAATAATGAAATTGATGGTGTTTTCTAAATTCTGCTTTATTTTACATACAGTGTATACATTTTTTTCTCTCTTTTTGACAGAATGAATTTTATATTATCCTTGTTATTAGAAAATGGTTTAATATATTTTAAATTTAATTTTTACTCTCTCTTAAATTTACTTTATACTTACAACTTGTAAATATTTTGTTAATTTTTTATTAACGTTCTATATATTCATTGCATCTTACCAATAGAATCTGGGTTCATGGACATATTTACAAATGTAACTTCATCAACTTCATCGACATCATTTTTTATAGTCACGCTATCAGAATAATTCTGATCCGGCTCGAGATTTCGTAAAATGAGATGATTGTTGTTTTCGGGCACTGTAATATCCTTAATAAAATATAACATATAAAAAAAATAAGTAAGGCAACTAGGCCAGAAATTCCACGGTATCTTTAATGATAAATAAAATAGTCGTATATATAGAAATATATATAAATAAGATTTTCATAAAAAATAACATATATATGTCGAAATAACTAAAATGAGCATATAATTTTTTGTTTTTAATAATATTAGCTTGATATTTTTATTTATAATTCCATTCCTTATTTATAATGTGTTAAATATTATGTAATTTCATTTCTAAAATATTTATTCCTATTATTTTTCAACATATTTTCTTGCGAAATATCAAACATTATTCTTATATTAAAAAGAATGTCACGCAGAATAGGCAGAATAAGGATTATTTAATAAGAATTAATAATCGTTTTTTTTTAATAAATGATATATGAAAATGTTACTCTTTTCGATTCCTGAAGCTATTTTGCTGATAGTTATAGCTAATGATTAGTTTTTTTGCAATCGTTAGTTTTAACTTTTCAAAATAAACGAGGTTACTTTTTAATAATCCGTCAGTTATGTTTAAAATTTCAATAATAACGTTTGTATTTCAAGAATAAAAATGTTTAAAATATTCTCTTTTATGTGTATGTGTGTGATTATAAAAATGATATAAATTTTTGTACTTAAAATCTTGTCGAAATTCTTTTTGATTATGGTTATATCTTTTAACCCAAACAAATTCTGGAAAACCCGATACCAAAAACTTTCGATTGACGTTGCTACGATATATAAGAATATATATGGCTATATAAATGGATATACTACGAATATTATATACATCCATCAATAAATTTAAACGCGGGTAGCTAGTTATTGCTGTTACGTATATTGTTTATTTAACTATTGGCCTTATAAAGTTAATTAATACAATTTGAATTTTATTATACCAATATAGTCGACATTTCTTTATATGTATATAGAACAAATGCAACTATCCTTGATACATCAAAATGACGCTGACACTTTGAATTAATTTAGTTATATAAGAATTAATTTACAAGTCTTATTATATCATTAAATAATTATAATTATTTAATAAAGTAAATTAGTTTTTATTACAAATTGATGAAAAATCACATGAAACACAATTCAAGTGTCATATATATATATATATATATATATGTGTGTGTGTGTGTGTGTGTGTGTGTGTGTGTGTTTATGTATGTATGTATGTATCAAAATAGTGAAAAATTAACAGAACATCTCGTTAATATTAATAATTATTATTCTTAAAAATAGCAATAGAAACACAAACATAATACAGTCAAATTTTAATATTTCGTCTTAATGAAGTTTAACTTTGTACTATATTATACATCCATTTATAAACAAAATAAAATTTTCAAGCTTTATACATCCTTTCTCATTGGATCGTACTTTTTAGTTTTATGTGTAGTTTTATTTTATTATACAATTTGTAATATTATATTATATTACACATGTGTGAGTTTGAGTTATTCAAATAAACTGCACAATTACTTGTAATAACATTTAATTGTTTTTTAATAAACAAAAAAATTTCTTACTTGCGTAAAAAGATTGTCCGGGACGGTATGATTCTTTGTCAAAATGGTGATAGCTGCTTTCACCATCATAAAACTTTTCAATAAAACGCATAATCTCATCTTAAACATAATAATCTCTTCCTTCGATGAATGTTGGAAATCAATTTTTAGTCACCAGTATTCTTTTCCTTTTTATTCTATGGATTATTCAGATTTGATCTAATCGACTCGATACTTTATTATGAGCTCGATGAATTCTTTAGAATCTAGTTTGCGAATCGCGTTACTGTCTTCCAATATTACATTTTAATATATCTTTTTATAATCAATCACAATATATATATCTTAGATCATGTGAAGGAATTTTTAGTAAATAGTAATTTTTATAATTTTTCGATGGGAACCAATAACAGCACGAAGCAACACGTATTCACTTGATTGTATCGAAGATAATAATATATTTTTGTTGTAATTTCTTTTAATATTTCGTAAAAAGATAATCAATAAAAATGTAAACGAACAATTTATAAGCAATCCGAAAATTATAGAATTATAGGTTTTCTGTCACTTTCACCACTATTCTAGCATCAAATATTATCCACGTTGATATTTGTCATTTTTTTGTTTCACTAAAAATATAAAAAATTATGATTACTATTTTTATGCATATTGTATACTATGCATGTTTTTAGAATCCACTATTTGTGCATATTGATGTGTGATGTTTATATGACAGTATTTGAATCAAATGACGCGCAACATTGTCCTTTTTCGTGGCAATCGCAATCGTTACTGACTCCCCAGACTAGACCGATCTGATCATGCTTTATTTGCTGCCCTCTCTTTATGATTCATTTCTCTCAGCTTGATCGATGATACTCAGTGATTCTTCCAACAGTTACTTATTCCAACAGTTTTCACGAATAATAATATTCTATATATATATGTATATCCTATATGAGGCGCATTTTTAAAGTAAGATCCGGTTTGAAATAAGAAAAGATCTTGACATATAAATTTAATTCATTAAAATCAAAAATTTCTAGCTTACTTTATTGCAATAAATTTTGTGTTCTGCTATCGAACAAGCGAATTCAAACATCGTATTAAAATAATGATTAAAGAGATTAACGTAGGTTCTTAAATGCAGATCCCATTTGAATACTTTTATGCAATACAATCAATAATTAAGGTATTGGATTTTCGTGCGTCGTTGATATGTTCATTAAATCCGTATAAACGTCTTAAATAGCTGATTTCTGTCAAAAAATATTAATGAAACGTTAGTTTGTTAATTAAATGTTAAAATAATAATATATTAAGAATATTAAGATAGTAATATGTTGTAAAATAATATGCTATAATATCTTATCCGCGAATAATACTTTTTTTACAGAAATATCAGTTTATAACTGTCAAAAATATCAATCCAGTTCAAAATATTGTAACATATTATTTAAAACATTACTTTTACTTATGTAATATATTAATATGAAAATTTAATTAGCAAATAAACGCATCAAATAGCTGTTTTTTTAAGTGTTAATTTTAAGCGTTAATTTGCTAATTAAGTTGTAAAATAATATGTTAAAATAGTGATATGTTGTAAATAATATGTTATAATAGTGATATGTTGTAAATAATATGTTATAATATTTTATCCTGGATTATTATTTTTTTCACAGAAATTAGCTGATAATTGTCAAAAATATTAATCGAGTTTAAAGTATTATAACATATTATTTTAAATATATTATTTTTAATTCTGTAACATATATTATTATTATAAATATTTAGTTAGCAAATAAACGTCTTAAATAGCTGATTTCTGTCAAAAAATATTAATAAAGCGGTAATTTGTTAGTTAATTTTGAAATAATAATATATTAAAAATATTAAGATAGTAATATTTTGTAAAATAATAATATATATTTTTTTTCATTCGATCGCTTTTCTACTTGAAAATTTTGAAGAATTGCGAAATTTAATTACGCTTATATTATTGTTTTTGATACAATCGAATATACTACACTCGTTACATTGTACATTGAGTTTAATCGAAGAAAATAAACTATATAGTTTTATAGCTTGATTATATAAATCATTATAATCGATCTTGAAATAGTTTTATCAACTAAGAGTTTTATTAAGTAAGAGAAAACTCAAAATTTATCGAGATACATGGAGGAACATCAATTCGATTAGTGGTATTTAAATCATTGTGAAGATTACATGGAACATTGGTCATAGTCGAGAATCGTATGAAAGCCGATCGAGTATAAAAATATCTACAAGAAGAGAAAATTGTTATGTTAGAAACGTTACAAACATTATGTGTTTTACTAAAACTGTTAATGCTAACGAGAATGACCATAACGTTTTCATCAGGAAATCTAGGGATTCTGGAGGATCTTTGAAGCTTCGGTCCAAGAAGTTACGAAGAAAAGTATTCTCGTATACTCTAATTTATATACTTTACACAAATAAAAGATTTTTTTCATGAAGAAAATTGAATGTTATATATTGCAGATAATACACTATTTGTGTAATTGAAACTGTATAATACGTAAAACTAAAGAGTTTTAATTTAAAAAAAAATGTATATAAAGTTTATTAATTTTACGTCACACATTCAAAAATCAATGTTATGTAATCAAATTAAAACTTAAAATTTAATTTAATTCAGACAATATATTAAAATTTTTAAACAATATGTATTATTATAATATAATTGTTAGATTTAAAAGAAAGAATTAAAAAAATTAATGATTTCGTTGATTTCATCTTTCTTGTTACTTAATAAGTTTGTGACACATTTACATAAATTGTTTGTAATTTCTAAAACATTTTTATTTCTCTAGATATGTTTAAATTTACTAATTTTTATTTAAAACTTGCAGGGTAATTTATTTTTTATTTAACGAAATTTATATAGAAAATCAGAAAATTTGAGTTAAATAAATTCGCATGCTCAACAGCTACTAAACATCGAAGTGAAAGATTGGTGCAATTGAACTTCGAATTGGGGACAATTAATCAATCTATGAATAATATGCGCAATAAGCTGTCATTTTTGCTATATGTGAGAATTTATATACACTATTTATCACTTAATAAATATATATATATATATATATATATATATATATGTGTGTGTGTGTTATATATGTATGTACATATTTTTATCAGACATAAATCAAAAGTTTATAGCATTGTGCTCTCCAGAAAATTCGTTTGCATTAAGAAATATTATATAAGATGTTTTTAAATACAGGAATTTATAAAATTTTTATGATCATGAAGAAAATGATAATAAAAATATATACATATATACCATATATATATATTAAAATATAAACATTATTGAAATTTTAGTGATAACAAACGCACTCGTGAAAAAGAAAGTCAAGTTAAGATAGAGTTACTTATCAGAAGAAATTAATTAATTAATTTGAAACTAATATAAAATCTGAATTATGAGACAAAATTCCTTCAACAATCGAAGAAAGTCAAGCTCTCATGATTTATTTACTAAGAAAAATAGTTCTTACTTAAAGAAAAAATAGAGAAAGAAATGTCTTACCTGTTTAAAGTTTTAAATAAACATGCAATGCCATAATGAGATAAGTTGGAATCGTTTTTCAAGAAGTCATTTGATTCTTCTCTTAGATAGCATCTATGCAACTAGCGGTTTTACGGAGTACGGAATTCTCTACCACTTTCTAATAAAGCATTGACTTGGCCTAATTAAAAAGCGTTTGTCATTTTCGTGCTATGATACTGAATTAATATGATAATAAATAAAACTTTAATCTGATGATGCTAGAAGTCGGTCCGAGAACTTGAACGTGCTTTATTTGCTGCGCTCTGTATGATTCATTACGCTCTGCATGATCGATGATACTCACAATCAATGTTATTTCCAACAATTACTTTTTCTAACACAGAGATATTTTTCTTTTAGAATTTATCTTCTTTAGAATTTACCCCAGAAGATCATGGTAATCGTGAGACAATATAGTATGAAAAAATTTTTTAAATATGCTTGATTAATTTTACTATCCTCTTAGTAAAATTAATCAAACATATTTTATATTTTATTTTAATGGATATTATTATTTTTTATTGTGATAAATATTAATCAAAGAAATTTTCATAAAATTATTTTCAAACCATATGGTCTCACGATTATCATGATTTTCAGAGTAAATTCTAAGAAAAAATTTCTCTCTGTGAACAGTTTCCATGAAACTATATATATATAGAATATAATTATTCGTGGAAACTGTTCACAGAGAGTTTTAATTTGTCAATTGCACTGCCTTATATTTAAAATAAAACAAATATATATATTTACAATCTTCGTGAAAAAAGTGAAAGAAGTGCATAAGGTGTATTTAAAATTATATACAGCCTTACACATATCATAGACCTTTCTTTAAATGAAACAGTAATTCATTAAGTGATTTTTTGATACATGCAAATGATCATAAAATGCTCTTTCCAGAGAAATCGTGATTGAATCGATCGTGCAATTGACATCGATTCAACCAATCATTTCTCGCTGGGTTAATGGTCAAATGTTTAAATTAAAAGATGCGGACAAATATTGTCCCGAAATATAATTAATGCAATAAATAATTGGCAAGTTGAGTTTGCTTGTAGGTATTCTATTCACGTCGATCTATAGTAGCTTCATTCTCTAAATAGGATTGCAAGATAAATTAATTTATGCAAATATATGCTAATAAGAAGTAAGTTTACTATACATTGAAAGCATAAAAATAATATCTATATTATCCAAAATAAATTTAGGAATTTTTACGCTTCAAGAAAGCAAGTTTATTATAATACTTTATAATTATAATTTAATATTTTATAATTATAATTATAATACTTTATAATTATAATTTAATATTTTATAATTATAATTTATAATTATAAATAATATATTATTTGTTTTTTTATTCTATCGTTTTTCTATTTGTAGATTTTGAAAATTGCGAAAAAAATTTGATTACGCCTGTGTGTGTATAACAATCTTTAATACAATTGAATATACTACATACATTTTACTGCGTACATTTTGATCGAAGAAAATGCAGTAATTATTGATTTATCAATTATTTTATAATTCGATCATAAAGATTATTATAATTAATCATGAAATAGAGTTTCACAAAGTAATATTCAGATATAAAAACTCGTAATTTATACACATTCACGCACGCACACGAAGTTGACGTGTTACAAAGAAGTAATCGAGAGACATGAAGGAACATCGATTCGAGTATATCTGAATCATTGAGAAGATCGCATGGAACATTGATCAGTATTGATTACTCATAGTCGAGAATCTCGTAAAAATCGCGTAAAAGAGAAGAAAATTGTTGTCAGGAACATTAAAAATATTATGTGTTTTACTAAAAGTATTGATGCTACTTTAACAATTTTCTAGGAAGTAAGGACTCGTTAATATAAAAAATTCTTATTTTTAAATATAAAAATTTCATAACATATATTATGTTTACGTTTAATATATGTATACGACTACATTTATAATTATAAAAGCATAATTTTATACTACATAACATCTATTTATAAATGTGGCAATTTTAAATGTAATATTAATAAACTTTATAGGTACATACATCTGTTTTTTTATATCAAGTTTTTTGCTTATGCAGTTTTAATTATTTAAATAAAATTTTTTAACGTCTTTTTTGTACAGTTTTACAGTTATACATGTAAATAAACATATGTAAAAACATTTAATTTTTTTTAATAAAGAAATCTTCTACTTGAATAAAGTTTAGATCCGAACACCGTGAAATAGCTTTCTGGAAGCTGACCGGAACTGTAATATATTTTGGATTCTTCCAGAGAAGTACGTGACAGTCCATTAATATTAATACTTTTAGTTATACCTATATTATACGTGCCATGCCATTATAAGATAAATTGGAATCGTTTTTCATAGTCATTTGAATCTTTCCTGAGGTAACACATAATCATTTTCTAATAAAGCATTGACTAGCCCTTACATAATTAAAAAGCGCTCGTGATTTTAATATGTATACTGAATTAATACGACAATAATTAAAACTTGAATATCCAAAAAATTAAATCTTTATATATATTCGGTAAATTCTTTAAAGTTAATCTACGAATCGCAAGTTATTATCTTTCACTCTTACATATTTCCTTTTGTAACAGATCACGATGCACATGATCAAGTTATAAAACTTTTAATAAATATATTAAAGTTTATTACGTTCTTTTTTTTAAATAATACTATGAAATATCATTGTGCAATTCACGTATAATACAGACATCTATTCTCAAATAGATGTGCAAAAACTCGTTTCTTCTTCATATACACATGTACAAATAATTAATTAAATGTGTCGACTAGATAATATTTATTGCATGCAATTTTACGTCTTCTATATCGCTTCTCACAAGTAAACCTCGGAGAAAATTGGACGCCGATTTTTTCAAATTTATTATAGTTATTTCTCATGTCAAAATATAAAGAAATCTGTCATTGTTTAAAGCTTAAAATTGATTTTTTCATTTCTTTTTAAATTTTTTTAATTTTGCGCAAATACACGAATTTACACATGTTTAAGTTGTTTCTAATTTTTTAAGATAATAAATCTATCCGATTAAACGTAGTTAAAACGCGATATTAAAATTTAAACCTAATATGTATTTTTTTTGTTGTCATGTTCAAAATTGTTATATATAAAAATAAAAAATTTTAACATTAATGAGTCCGTTTACTCAATGTTACATTGATAAACACATACATGTGTATATGACACTTTGATTTATTTATTCATGAATATTCTGTAATTTTTTATACATTTTTATTTCTCTGTAAATATCTATTTATATTTATAAATTTTTGTATAAATCTTACAGAGAAAAAGGCAAATTATTTTTTATTTAATACAATATTAAAAAATCAAAATTTTAGAGTTAAAATAAATTGTAACAAAACAATTACTAAGTACCGAAGTAAAAGATCAATACAATGAATCTTCGAATTGGCTCAATCAATCTGAATCAATAAATCAATAAATATGCGCAACAGCTATCACTCGCTATATGTGCGAATTTATATACTATTTATCACTTAATGTATATGTATACTTTAATATACACACATATTAGGTACATATTTTCTCTCACGGGATACAAAGTTTATGATATCGTGCTCTTCAAAATTTGTTTGCGTTAAAAATATAACAATAAAAAAAGAAATTTAACAAGATATTACACACACACACACACACACACACACGTGCGCGCACGCACACAGAAAGTTATAAAATTTCTATGACGAGGAAGAAAATGATAATAAAAACATTTATTGTTGAAATATAAACATTGTTAAAACTGTGAGTGATAATAAACGCATTTATAAAAAAAGAAGTTGAATTATTTTATTAATTTTCAGTGTTAGTAAACGAAATATATGCTAAAGTTTAAAATTTTTCTTATGCAAATGTGTTAATAGTAATATAGAACATTATACATATATTATATAATTATAAAGTATCGTAAGCGAATTATTGACTTTAAAAATTAACATCTCATTTTTTATTAAAGATTACGCAAACCATTACATGTAATATTTATTTTGAAATATTTTCAAGCGATCCAACGAGATAGATCACACTTACAAGCTATACAATGTATATCAATAGAACATTTTAAATCAACTTCTAGATCAAGGATTACTAAATGTCACCAAACAACGAATCTGTGTCCAAGATTATTCTGAAAACGTGACTGTAAATAATGAAATCGGTAAGAATTTATCGGTAAGAAAGTTTATTATGTATTTAATACACTATACATTAATTCATCTTCATGTTTCTAGTTGTGTATTATAAATTTAAAATAAAAATTATAGAATATCGAGAATGGACATTAAAAAAACAAAAAATTTTATAGTAATTTTATCTATCTTCATATGTCATTTCCAAAAGTATCGAAAATAACCACCTATTTGAACTGATACTTTTTGATAGATAAAACTTGATCTCTTTTCATATTTTAATGTCAAATGGTGAAACGAATTATGCTAAAACTATCCCGAGTAAAAATTTAGATTTACGCTACTTTAACACTTTTATATAGAAAATAAAAATTCATTAATATTAAAAATCATTATTTTTAAATATAAAAATTTAAAAAATATATACATATATTATATTATGGTTACCTTTTAATATATGTATACGGCCATATTTATAATTATAAAAGCATAATTTTATACTACATAAAATCTATTTTTACATGTGGTAATTTTAAATGTAATATTAACAAACTTTATACATCTTTTTTATATCTCAGCTTTTAATATCAAGCTTATATAATGTCAAGCTCTTTGATTATGCAGTTTAAATTATTTAAGTAAATTTTTTTAACATCAAATTTTTTGTTTATAGTTTTACAGTTATACATGTAAATTAACATATGTAAAAATATTTAATTTTTTAAAATAAAGAAATCTTTTACTGGAGTGAAACTTACAACCATATATAGTAGAGTACTTTTTCTGGAAACTGAACAGAACTGCAATATATCCTAAATCCTACGAGAAGTACGTGATTATTCGTTAGTACTTTTAGTTAAACATGCAATGCCATAATGCAATAAATTAGAACCATTTTTCAAAGAGTCATTTATATCCTCTCTGAGATAACACCTATTGTAGGTCACTGGCGAATTTACGAAGCAAGGCAACAATTCTCCCACTTTCTAATAAAACATTGACTAGCCTTTATATAATTAAAGAGCACTCGTAATTTTCGCGCTATGATACTGAATACAATAATTAAAATATTAATGTCCAATATTAAATGTTTTTCGTATATCATTCGATAAATTCTTTAAAGCTAATCAACGAATCGCAAAATACTATCTCTTTCACTCTTACATATTAAGATTTCCTTTTGAATAGATCACGATGCATCTGCATTCGATCAAGTTATAAAACATCTAGTAAACATATAGTTTATTACGTTTCTTTGAAAAATAAGATTATAAAATGACAATGACCAATTTACTTACAAACATATATAGAGATGTCTAATACAGACATATTTTCAAATATTTCAAATAAATGTGCAAAAATTCGTTTCTCTTTAATATACACATGTTCAAATAATTAATTAATTGTGCCGGCTAAATAATATTCATATTGGATGCAATTTTGCGTCTTTTATGTCGCTTCTTAGATCTATAATATTGTTCAGACAAATTTTAAAATTTGGTCTGGCATTCGCTACACCCCAGCAACGCTGCATCAATAGATATAACAAGAATGGACAATCGAGAGACATCTGCAACCTGCCTCCCTCGCGTACGTAATTCATCACTTCGAGATTAGATTTTGTAGAGTAAGGTTGCTCACCCAATGATGTAATCTCCCACATTAGTACTCCGAATGACCAAACATCGCTCTGAGAAGTAAATATTCCGTTCACTAGGGATTCCGGTGCCATCCAGCGAACAGGAAGCAGACCTTCTCCTTCCTAAAATAAAATTTTAACAAAGATAAATCTCCTATTCTAATTATCCATTTTTGCAATAAGTATTCTTAAGCAAAAAACTAATATTTTGCATTATACATTTTGTTTACTAATATTTTGCATTATACATTATATACATATATATTGGAGAAATATATATAAAAATATATACATGGTCTTCATTTTTCTTAAATTCTATTTGACTTAAAGATATAATATAATAATATAAAGACGCTACAATAGAAAAACACTTTCAAAAAGTTTCATCTTTTTTAATTAATTATATCTACCTTGCGGTAATAGTCATCCCTGCAAATATCTCTAGCAAGTCCAAAATCACCGATTTTGACGATACGATTATCACGATCTCTCGCAGACACTAAACAATTTCGGCACGCGAGATCTCTATGCACAAAGCGCAGCTCTTCTAAATAGCAACAGCCTCGCGCAACATCTTCGCACATAGCGAGCAAATCTTGAAGACGCAAAGCGTGTAAATCAGAAGGTTGTAATATTCGACACTCTCTCAAATATTTTTGCAGATCAGTTTCCATTAATTCCAACACGAGTAATGGAGAATCCTCGTCTAAGCAGACAGCTAGTAATCTTAACACATGTTCGTGTCTCAAATGATTCATAAGCTTAGCCTCTTGCAAAAATTTCTTTTTTTCTTCGACAGAAGCACACTTTTCTAACATTTTTATGGCAACGGATGTCTCTGATCCCGGTTCGTCTAAATCCTTGACATTCCCTTGGTACACCTGCGAAATCATGAAAATTAATGTAACTTTTATTAAAAAAGAAAAGATAATTTAATTTCTTATAACATTATACATATCCCAAGTAGCAAAATGACGTCAGAATGACGGTAAATTTTGGTCACAAAAAGACCGATTAGACGTTTTAATTAGGTCTTATAAGACCCGAAAATGACACCGATATGTCACATCCACAAGACATCATTTTCTGACTTCTTATTGACGACATAATATGACGAATATAATACTTAAAATTGACAAAAGTTCGATATTTTAACAATTAATTCATGGGATCAGTTTTAGCCCAGTAAGAATAAATCATTCGATAAATATATTACATATTCGATAAATTAGATAATTAGAATATAAAAGTTTAAAGTATATTTGACAACAGAAGAAAGCCTTAACAAATAAATTTACGCGCATACGTAAATTTATTTGTTAAAAAGGCATTCTTCAGTTGCTAAGTGTACCTTATAGTTAGAGGTACTTGGTACTTATATGATACTTTTAATTTTAATAGCAGTTGTTTGCCAGCTTTATATATATATAATTCCATGACTAAAACTTAAATACAAGATAGATAGTGCATCGCGCGTCGCATAGCGATAAATGAAAGAACTAAATTTGGACGAATTTAAGACGTCTTAAGACGTCTTCAAAATAATGTCTAGTTGATCTAAAATATAACGTCTTATAAACGTCCATTATTAGTCACTGACGTCATGGACCAAAAATGACTAAAAGTAGACGTCATAATAGTTGCTTTTCTTTTACACTCAAGTGATACTGAGTCACTCAGTTATGTGAGTATTTTATACTCAGATATGACGTCATTGATTCAGTGAGTAAAAGGAACGCGCAAGTGAGAAACTATTCTCAATAATCTTAAATCTAGCATTGTAAATTGTATCGTGAGCAATCGTGAGTTTTTAAAGCATAACGACGTCCCGCCACAATAATACAGGTTCATAACCTTACTTTTAATGTGAGTCTATTAAACTCACTAGAGCACACGGTCTCGATCGTGTGCAGAAACTCAGTTGAATCTCACTTTCTCAGCTTCAAAAGGAACGTGCATTCAACTGAGTTATGACGTCACAAGTGAGAATTATCTGAGTTTTGATGTAAATGGAAAGCAACTAATGTCGTCTTCTGACGTCACTTTGCTACTTGGGATATATTTCGTTTTATTTTAAATAATTAATGATAAAAAATAAAGTGCATATGTATATCTCATAAAAATTAATGTATTACTATTTCTATTAAAAAGTTGATTTATATATCCGAAAAAATTGTATTCTTATCTTAAGTATATGCCACTTATCTTTATAATGTTTTTCAATAAAATAGGCGCCAAAAAGATCCTCTTAATTTAGGAGAAAAATTATCTAAAGAGATATTCTTAACATGCAAGAATACATATATACTTGATGAGATGTTATTTTATTCGTGTATTATTAAAATTATTAATCGATATAACAAAAAACAGTCTTACAAATGGACATTTGTTACTTATTACATGTATATTTAAATGTTACACATATAATTGAATATATGTTTTATGTGTTTGACATAGTTAAATACACATTTTTGCTTATTATGTTATTATTTTTAATATTAATTGTAAACTTATAAATTTATTATAAATTTAAATAATTTTATTTTACTAATTTTTATATTAAATTTATTATTAATTTATTTATTGCGGCGCTAAAGTTGCAAAAATAATAAGAATGTATTCTCAATTTAAAAGATGGAAATATTCTTATTCATTAATAATATCTATTAAGAGGACTTATTAATGCATATCAAAAAAAACAATTTTTTCGGTGTAACATTTACTAAGACATGTGTATTTCTTATTTCTACATCTAAACATTAATGACTTAAAATATGACGTTACGAAAAATTTACCATTCCAAATGCGCCGCTACCAAGGAGTTTCGTTAGTGTGATTTGCTCACGTTTGATTTTAGTCATCATAAATTTATTTGGATTATATTGCAACGCAGGACTGTATAGCGCATTATGCTGAACGTTTCCCATACGTACCTCATGTAGAATCCTAGTCAAAACTTGCTCGTTACCTTCTTTGCGTTGTCGGTATACTATTATAAAGTTATAATATATTTAAATAAGAAAATATATTTTTTATTTAATCGGCTCTCAATATTAATAAATAATAAATAAATAAATGTGATCTGATGTTCTAGATGTCGGCAATAGAGCCAAGCGCGAAAATTAATTTCTAATTTTTCGGAACAGTATCTCTTGGTTTGAGATCACTGAGTTCCATTTGATTAATTATCAATCAACCTCGTACTTACAATGGAAAAATAGGCGAGAAAAATATAGGTCCGAAAAGTCGCTGAAGCGGGAATTGAACCCGCGTCTTTCGCTTTCCGGGCGACTGCTCTTACCACTAAGCTATTCAGACCCCTTCGATTCTATATTTTTCATTTGCCTTCTAAATTAGATGTTTTTGTAAATAACGCCATGATTAGGCCCAGGCGTAAACTTAAGAAAATATATTTTTTATTTAATCGGCTCTCAATATTAATAAATAATAAATAAATAAATGTGGTCTGATGTTCTAGATGTCGGCAATAGAGCCAAGCGCGAAAATTAATTTCTAATTTTTCGGAACAGTATCTCTTGGTTTGAGATCACTGAGTTCCATTTGATTAATTATCAATCAACCTCGTACTTACAATGGAAAAATAGGCGAGAAAAATATAGGTCCGAAAAGTCGCTGAAGCGGGAATTGAACCCGCGTCTTTCGCTTTCCGGGCGACTGCTCTTACCACTAAGCTATTCAGACCCCTTCGATTCTATATTTTTCATTTGCCTTCTAAATTAGATGTTTTTGTAAATAACGCCATGATTAGGCCCAGGCGTAAACTTAAGAAAATATATTTTTTATTTAATCGGCTCTCAATATTAATAAATAATAAATAAATAAATGTGATCTGATGTTCTAGATGTCGGCAATAGAGCCAAGCGCGAAAATTAATTTCTAATTTTTCGGAACAGTATCTCTTGGTTTGAGATCACTGAGTTCCATTTGATTAATTATCAATCAACCTCGTACTTACAATGGAAAAATAGGCGAGAAAAATATAGGTCCGAAAAGTCGCTGAAGCGGGAATTGAACCCGCGTCTTTCGCTTTCCGGGCGACTGCTCTTACCACTAAGCTATTCAGACCCCTTCGATTCTATATTTTTCATTTGCCTTCTAAATTAGATGTTTTTGTAAATAACGTTTTGTAAATAAAAAAATAATTTTTCTCGCCTATTTTTCCATTGTAAGTACGAGGTTGATTGATAATTAATCAAATGGAACTCAGTGATCTCAAACCAAGAGATACTGTTCCGAAAAATTAGAAATTAATTTTCGCGCTTGGCTCTATTGCCGACATCTAGAACATCAGATCACATTTATTTATTTATTATTTATTTTATATTTAAATAATATTGCTAATTTTAAATATTACTCTTTTAACAAGTAAGTTAACTTTTTTTTAGAAAATCTCTCTACTTACTACATTAATCATAATTTGTAATTAAAAAAATTGTATCAAATATACTTACAACAATAAATAAAGTAGCAGATGCAGATTACAATAACGGTAGCAGCAAGGCTTAACATCAATGTTAGATTATATTGGGTAGTTCGAATTCTTGATTCATCACCTTTGTTACATAAAAATATAGTTTTAATTTTTTTGTCTTATTTGAATATTTCTATAATTTTTTCTTATAATTTTATCATTAAAAATATTTCATTCTTAAAATTCTGTAATACATTTATATGTATGTCAAATAAACAGATCATATTAAAATATCTACATATTATCATATTTGCTTACCAAGTGTTCGAAAAATAAATCTTTCATCAGATGGCCACGTAAAGTTCTCGTACTCAGGATATGTCAGTATCAAACGAAACTTGTATAAAGTTGCCGGTAGCAAGTTTTCTATATAATACGTTACTGTCTTATTATTCGTCTCAAAATTATCTGCGATTTGCCACTTTTGCATCGCATCACTTTTGTATTCCAGTATGTAATGTATCGTCAGATTAACGCTAGGAATCCACGAAATATTCATATTGTTTATGCTAACTTCGTTCAAAGTTATATTGTTCGGTTCCGAGTATGTGTACACGGTTTTGCTCAAACTGTCATTATAGAGATTGGTATAGTTGGCTGGATACACACGTACATATACTAAGTATTTCTGTTCTGGTAGCAACGGTTGGATTATTGTAAAATGTTGGTTGTCTACTTTATTATTAATAAATGGTTCTTCTATCGGTTGCGTGCTTTTCACCGAGTTAATTGATTCCCAATAAACTTTATAAGTTACTGTCGTACAATTTAGTTTCGTGGGTGGAATCCAATAAACTGCCGCTATAGTCGGCGTCAGAACCTGAACCGTTACATTTTCCGGTGCATTGAGCTTGCTCACGTTAGTTTTCAATATTACTTCCGAGCTGAATTGCAGGTCCGTCGATAATTGATCAGAGTAAAAATTGCTCACAGCTAGCTTCAGCTTGTATTTTGTAAACGGTGTTAAATTCTGAATTTTATAATGCCGCTCGTATGTCTGCATATAGAATTCATCGAACTCGTTATTAAGGTTATTATTCAAACAGCTTACGTAGATGATATATTTAGGAGTTGGTATGTTGTTTTTGCATTTGTGCTTGCGATTTGGTTTTGTAAAGTTCAAAACAATACTGTGTGCTGTTATTTTTACTATTGTAATATTATAATTCTTTTCATCAGGCGTAAGGCATTCCGTCCGAGGATATGGTTGTAAGGAGGATGATTTACCAAACGATATTAGGGGATTAAAGTAATCCGTGCTGTTTATTATTTGCACGTGTTTAGATGCGTTTTTTTCACTGTCGACAAGTGCATACTTCTTTTTTAAAATAAAAAGATTAAAATCTGATGTATTTACATAATGTCCACGTAAATAAATGTTTGTTTTATCAGTTATAAAATCTGGCCAAAAATGTGCGCCCATTTCAGCAGTTGAAATCGAATTGCATTTATTTATTTTAATGTTCGCCACAATTAATTCATTGTTTTGTATCCAGAATATTAGGGGCTCCTCTGTATTTGTGATGTCAAGCTTCATTTTATGCAAAACTATATAATATGATGTTGGACAATCGGTTATTAAAAAAGATTGCACATTTCTTCCGTCAACATCCGATTTCATTATTACAAACTGCAAATCTGATAAATCTTCTATCCAATATAAAAATCTGGAAAATGTATATATTATTATATATTTATATTATAAAACGTAATTTTAAACGTGAAGTTAAAAAAATAATAAACTTAAGTTCTTACAATTTTATGATAATTAATGATTTTATGATTCATTATATCTTTTTTACAAAATCATAGCTTATTACTGCAAAATTAGAAAATAATATAAATTCTTAACTGAAGGACACAAAAGTGTTCATTTTTTTAGTGAATAAAAGTTAACGTACCCCTTAGACGGCTGTAGAGTGAAATAAAAAAGATTTTCTCTGCTCAAGATCTTATCATATTTGACTATACCATTTTGCCACATTGTTAAGTCCAGCTTTATAATGTATTTCGTTGAGCTGTCATATTCCATCCAATATAGATTTCTTCGAATCCAATCGATGCAAAGATTGCGTGAATTTCTTTTTAAACTAGTTATTTTTGTAATATTATTTTTATTCATATCCCCTATCATTAACTCATGTATATACTCATGCACATTAGAAATTAACTGGATCCAATAAATTTTATGTTCCGCTACAGAATAAGCCACTTCTATTGCATTAACATTGCTATTAAGGGTAAAGAGATTGCCGTAGGTTCTTGAATCCAGATCCCATATTGCAATAGTATTATTCACTGCAATCAATAATTGAGGTATCGGATTTTCGTGCGTCGTTGATACGTTCATTAAATCTGTATAAGGACCAGCACCAGCTTTAGTATGCGCTCGTACTCGAAAATAGTACGTTGTATCAGGTTTTAGATTATACTCTGTGCACTCCATTGTAGTTAAAATAGTTTTCTCGTCATAGATTTGAATCTTTTTTAGGTTCTCGATGAACCAACATTGCACTGTATATCCTTGTATCGCTTTGTTTGCAAATTCAGGTTGGTTCCATCTGTAAGATAAATTTTAGCCTTTTCATATTTAATAATTTTTTAACAGAATTAATATTTTGATTGTATATGTCTATGTTAAATTTTAGAGAAAAAAAGGATATAGACTGAAAACTTTGATTCTTCACCTGAATGTCACAGAAATGTTGATTTTCTCATTTAGAAATCCATTGAACTCTACGAATGCTCTTGGCTCGCTCGGAATTATTCCTAGAGATTTTAAAATGGTACATATTAATATGTTTAAGTTGATTATTCCGGTAAATTAAAAAAAAAAAATAATAATTTAACGTGCATTAAAAATAAAGAAAAAAGTGAAAAATAAACATATATTACAAAATTAACATAGCAAGTTTTTAAAATAATGAAATAACATAAAACCCTTGTGTATTTGTGTGTGTATGTGTTTCAAGACTTGTGTTAGAAAAGTAATTGCTAAGTTATAATCAAAAAAACTACCAATAAAATGCTAAACACTTTTCTAAAATTTCCTATTTATTAACAAATTAGAGGTACATTATTTTCGACTGATTTAAAATAAACAAGAATAATAATGTAATTGATGGTGTTATCTAAATTTTGCTTTATTTTACATACAGTGTATAAATTTTTTCTCTCTTTTCGACAGAATGAATTTTATATTATTTTTGCTATTAGAAAATGGTTTGATATTTTTTTAAATTTAATTTTTACTCTCTCTTGAATTTACATTATACTTGCAACTTGTAAATTATTTGTTAATTTTTTTATTAATTTGTTCTATATATTTATTGCATCTTACTAATAGATTCTGGGTTCATGGACATATTTGCAAATGTAACTTCATCGACTTCATCGACTTTATTTTTTATAGTTACGCTATCAGAAAAATTCTGATCCGCCTGGAGATTTTGTAAAATGAGGTGATTGTTGTTTTCGGTCTCTGAAATATCCTTAATAAAATATAACATATAACAAAAATTAGTAATGCAGCTAAGCCAGAAATTCCACTGTATTTTTAATGATAAATAAAATAGTATATATAGAAATATATATGAACAAGATTACCTTAAATAATAACATAAATGTCGAAATAACTATGTTACGTCCAGACTCAAGGAAGGAAGAGTCGAAAGGAAGGACGTAACTACTTAAATCGAACAACGCCAGGTAGTGCGTTTTGTTCGAGCCGAACGAACGTGTTTAGGCCCCAAATAGGTCAACGACCGCGAGGGTCGCTCTTACGCTATTTAAAGGGCGTTCGCTCGGTGGTCCCTTTTCGGCAAGAGAATTTAATCTCTTTTGCGCGGGATGGGACCTTAGTGCGATCTCTGGACGGATGTAATGAGAGCGGGTTAATCAATTAATTAAACACGAGTTCATAATAAAATTAAGTTTTATTTATATAAATAAAAACGGTGAAGAAACGGATACATAAATAACAATTACCTCGCGCGCAGGATTTAATCTATAAAAAGGTGTGTGTGTGTGTTTCGCGGGTGTTACATAAGTACGGAGGACGTCAATCAGGACATAAAGGGGGGAGAGTTTATTGTTTAAATATATTATGGTCCCGATTGGTTATTACAATAATTTTTCATTTTAATAGTTAGGTAACAAATAATAAATATGTATACATGTGTGCGTATGTGTCATGGGAGTTCACGAATCTGGATGGTGGAGGGAGGATAGGATCTTAATAAGACTTGCGCTGGGACGGCCAATGGATATCTACGCTCAGGAACATACCAAGGGATAATCTCTTCAGGATTTACGTCGATTAGATGTTGACGCAAGGCCTCATGTTCTACTGGCCCCGGACCGATTGTAAAGGTTCCTTCCGGGACTTCCCTTATCCCCGGGAATTGATTAATTAACCAAGCTCTGAATTGGTCGTAGGTGAGCTCGGCGTGCGATTCTAGTTCTTCCGAACCGTCATCGCTGAGATTTATCGTCTCAAAATCTTCCGGTAGTTCCCGGTTTTCGGAGGGCGTTGGGGAAGAGGGAGGTGAGTCCCCAAGGGTAATAATGGAGGGAACCGGGGACGGAGATCGAGGTGAATCTGGGCGTGCGGGAGAGAGGGGAGGTGGAGGAGAATGGTTCCGCTGAGATTCGGGAGGTGATTCAGGTGAATCAGCGAGAAGGAAGGGAGGAGTTCGCTCCTGTTCGGTGGGTTCGAAGGGAGAGGGAGAAGGAATTCGCGGGGTTCCTGCGTATTCAGGGGATGAAATCGGAGAGTAATGAGGTGGGTCGCGATTAGGTGTATTACAATTTTTTTCTTTGGCGTAACTATTAATAGTGTCAATGTGTTCTCTAGTTAATATTTCGAGTTTTTCGCGGAGTAATTTATGGTCGTCGGTTGTAGAAAATAAGTCCGCCGTAGCCCGAGCCAATTCTCGCCTTAGACGACGATTGCGACGATTTCGGGACCGCTTTATGACCCGTTGGGAATGGCGCGTAGTCTCCACTAACAACAGCGATATAAGAGAGCTGTTCTTCGAGAAAGAGTCCTTGAATTCAATATTTATTTAAGAAGTGAAATTTTAATATTTATTCCGAAGAAATTTGCATCTTTGCAATTTTGTTTAGGGTGAGGGAACTTTGCGAGGGCTCTCACTGCAGTTATGCAGGAAACCCGACGGATACAAGGGAAGGTCGCGGCTTGCGCTGCAGCTATACAGGAAACCGTGAAACCAGGGCTTGCACTGTAATTATGCAGGAAACCGTGAAACCAGGGCTCGCGCTGCAATTATGCAGGAAGCCTTCAGCGGGGGAAGGAAGGGTTCAGGAATAATTAATACGAACTTCTTCGAATATTAAGTAACAGCTTTGAATAAATGAAGTTAATTTATTCAAGAACTCTTTCTAGTAGAGTGAGATTGTATATGCATATAAAGGGACTTACTACTTATGGCGTGCGTCGATAAGATGTTTGGTTCAAGATCGGCTCGTTGTAGGATCAGTGGGCCGTTAGGTCTGGCTGGTATATCCAATTGTTGCTATGCCAGAAGTTCACAGAGTTTCTCACTGAGTGTTCACGCTGATTTCACACTGAGAATTCGCACTGAGAATTCTTTCGCGCACTAAGTGTTGCGGTGAAAACGCAAGGAAACTGTGGATGTTCGACGAAGAACGATAAGTGACGCTCCGCAGAGAAGTTCGCGTTTATATCCCGGTTTTTGATTCACGCCCTCCGTTCCGCCTTTTGACAAAATCCTGCGAATAGAAGTTCATAATCGCGTTTTTAATATTTTTACTTTCCCTTTCTATGGGGAGCGTTGCAAGGATCGACGAATCAAAAGTTTAGTGCAGGCGTCTGCGAATCGGAGCTCGCTTTCCCAAAAACGGGGATGTCTCGAGATTTCGATATCGGCGGCGGTGTTTGTTGTTAGTTTTTCCTATATCGCGATATTTGTCGTTTGTTAGTGCCGCTTTTATCGGCGGGTTCTCGCTTTATTGCCCTCACGTGCGGCTTAGAGCTTGTTTGCTGAGAGGCGATGCGTGTGGCATCTTTTTAATCTTTATATTTTTCGCCGCTTTCTCGCGAGAATACCCGCAGGTGTGCTATCTTATTTTGCACACTTTCGTTTTCATTATTTGTTTTCCCCTAATTTTACTAGGGAAGGATTTGCTTTCGGCGCGTTCTCGCCGTCGTTGTGTTTTCCCGATTTACAATGTTTGTCGGTTTCTCGCGAGAGTTTCCGCTGCGGTGCCGCTTCGCTTGGCACGTTTAATTTTATCAATTCGTTGTTCTAGTTTTCCCCTCAAAGGTGGGCTCGCTTTCGGCCCGCTCTCGCCGTCTTTATGTTTTGCCGATATGTGATTTTAACTTATTATTCGCGAGGGTGTCGGCAAGAATCCGCTTTCGGCATCTTTCCGCCTGGTCTCTTTTATTTACCGATTTTGTAATATTTATCGGTCGCTCACGATATCTGCAGCTGTCCGTTTCGCTGGGCACGTTTTCGTTTTATTATATACGTGCCGCTTAGATTATTATTATCTTTTTTCTTCCTTTTTTATTTACCTAACAACAAACTTCGCCTTGGTCGTGGGAAAGAGAAGAATCGTGAAGTCCGCCGGACGTAACAACTAAAAGGAGCAAAAAATTTTTTGATTTGTAATAATATTAGCTAGATATTTTTATTTATAATTCCATTCCTCATTTATAATGTGTTAAATATTATGTAATTTCATTTCTAAAATATTTACTCTTATTATTCAACATATTTTCTTGCGAAATATCAAACATGATTCTTATTTAAAAAAAAAAACTCACGCAGAATAGGCAGAATAAGGATTATTTAATAAGAATTCATAATTGTTTCTTTTATAATAAATGATATATGAAAATGTTACTCTCTTCGATTCCTGACGCGATTTTGCTGATAATTATAGCTAATGATTTAGTTTTTTTGCGATTGTTAGTTAACAATTTAAAGTAAGCGTGTTTACTTTTTAATAATCCGTCCGTTATGATTAAAATTTTAATAATGTAGGATCGGAATTATTTTAAATTATAATATTGTATCGCGTGAATAATTTATCTTAGATATTGCGAATCGATAATAATCATGACGAAATCTGAGGACAGATTTAATTGTCAGAACGGCCGAATGTAGGATCGGAATTATTTTAAATTATAATATTGTATCGCGTGAATAATTTATCTTAGATATTGCGAATCGATAATAAAAGTATTTGTCTCGACCGTTATATTTACTCGAGACAAACTTGGTATTATTATATGGACGCAAACAAAACAGTGTAAGTCGACTCGGATTGTTTCGTGAGACAGCCAAGTAAAAACAATATCTCCGATTACCTTGACGAGGTCGTAAGACAAAGCAATAACCGAAAAGTCGAGAACTATCTAGAAGTCTAAGCGAAAGAAATAAATACAGCCGATTAACTGTCGGAAAGGACAGTCCTCGCTCGAATTTAATACCGTTGACATTGCCAAATTATATTGTATCTTGAGCCAAATATATTCTATCTTATTTTACACTGAGGGATTTAGAACAATTTCTTTACTGCCGTTCATCTGCGCTTACAATTTTGGGGGCTCAGCCGGGATCTGACGTGAGTTGACGCTGCGAAGGGCAGTGAACGGCTGCGACGCGAAATCGATAATAGATAATTGTTCCACAAGTATTGATTTTTCGCGATTGTTGTGAAAATTGGTTGACGAGAGAGAATGGCAAGCACTGAGAAAGACGCAAACAATTTCACCGTCAATGAACTTAAAGCGATACTGCGAGAGAAGGGCCTGGCGACTACTGGCGCGAAAAATGAATTAATAGCCAGACTTTTTGAGAGAGATCCAGCGGGAGGATGGATGTCGCGGGTGCCGAGTGAGGAGGAGAGTAACGAGGAAGTAGACGAACCGAGCGTGATCGACACTGAGGTCGAATATCTGCGACGAGAAATGGAGTTGTGTCGGAGAGATAAGCAATTGATGGAGCGCGAGCTGCAGTTAATGCGGCGAGAGAATGATTTATTAAGACGCACCCAAAATGCAAATATTGACGGAGGCGAGTCGAGAAATGAAACAATAGCAAGGAGTCCGACGACCTCCCATGAATCAAGCGCAACCAACATCAATGCCATTGCGGGTCTATTAGGATATTTCGAGGGCGACGGCAGCACGTTTGAGTCCTGGGTGAAGCGTGTGGGATCCCTGAGAAGTGCATATAATCTGACAGACGATCTAACGAGAATTTTGATCGGAGCACGCCTGAAAAGCAAGGCGCAAGAATGGTTTCATTCCAATTCGACGTACACCGAGATCGCTGTTGACGAGCTGTTACTCGAGTTGAAGAATATGTTCTTCCACGAGCCGGGAAGAGTGCATATGAGGAAGCAGTTCGAGCAGCGTGTCTGGCGAAGGGATGAGACGTTCAACGAATACTTGCATCAGAAAGTAATTCTCGGAAACCGAATTAAAATTGAGGAAGACGAAATGGTCGAATATGTTATTGAGGGAATTCCGGATCCAGTATTACGAGACCAGGCACGAGTGCAACGGCTGCGAACGAGGAGGGCGTTACTTGAGGCGTTCGAGAGAGTGTCGCTGCGAGGGAGAGAGCAGCCGGGAGCCCGAGGAAGCACGGGAGAGCGGCGCGCCCAGGGACGTGCCGAGAGAGAGGACTCAGTGGCGACAAAGAGTGTGATGCGGTGCCATAATTGCGGGGCGCAGGGACATCGTGCAGCGAACTGTCCTTCTAAAGCAAAAGGTACACGATGTTTCGAATGTAAAGAATTTGGTCATATTGCGGCGAATTGCGAGAAAAAGAAAGTCAAAATTAATGAAGTTAAAAGTGCGTGTGATATCGCGAAAACGGAGCGTAAATATCTTAAAGACGTAAAATTGATAACGAGAATTTAGTCGCGTTAATTGATACGGCAGCGATTTGTCACTAATTCGCGAGGATCAATATTTAAATATAGGGTCACCGAATTTGACCCATCAAGAAATTGTGTTTCGCGGTATAGGCGCACAGAACTTTAAAACTAAGGGAAAATTCGACATTGAAATTAAAATTGATGACGACTATTTCTTAACAAGCCTATCGGTAGTGCCGAACGAATTGCTGCAATATGACTTGATTTTAGGAACCGATTTAATAAACAAAATTAATTTATATGTCGAAGAAGGGAAAATTACGGTGCGAAAACCTAGTGCGGAGATCCGAGCGGCGAACAGACTCCCTGAAATTTTTAAAATCGAATTAACGAGCGAGTCTAGCGATGTCGATTTATCTCATTTGACGAGCGAGCATAAAAATAATGTAAGTGACATAATTAATAAATATAATCCCACCCAAAAATGCGAGACCGAATATAAAATGACTATTGTACTTCGCGACGATGAACCGGTTTATCAAAGGCCGAGGCGTTTGTCTCCGTCGGAGAAGGAAAAAGTTAGCGCACATGTAAGCGAATGGTTGACCGCGGGTATTATTCAACCTTCGCTTTCAGACTACGCGAGTCCAGTAGTCCTAGTACAAAAAAAAAACGGGAGAAACGAGATTGTGTGTCGATTATCGGCAATTGAATAAAAAAATAATTAAAGATCGATACCCACTCCCATTAATTGTTGATCAATTAGATGCGTTGCAGGGGGCGTCGGTATACAGTACAATCGATTTAAGAAACGGATTCTTTCACGTGCCGGTAGAAAAAGAGAGTAGGAAGTACACCTCCTTCGTAGTTCCGGATGGACAATACGAGTTTCTCTACGCGCCTTTCGGTTTATGCAATTCTCCGGCAGTATTCCAGAGATTCATAAACCAGATCTTTCGAGAACTGATTAGGGACGGCGTGGTTTTAACCTACGTGGATGACATAATTGTCCCGTCTGCGAATTTTGAAGTCGCGCTGTCGGGCCTTGAGAAGGTTTTGTGCGTTGCTGAGAAATTCGGGTTAGATATCAATTGGGGGAAATGTAAATTTTTGCAAACTAGAGTTGAGTTTTTGGGCCTAATTATTGAAAATGGTTCGACGCGCCCAACCGAACATAAGACGGAAGCCGTGATGAGATTCCCGCAGCCGAAAACGATAAAACAAGTACAGAGTTTTTTGGGACTGACCGGATACTTCCGGAAATTTATTAAAAATTATGCGCTAATAGCCAGACCTTTGAGCAATTTGTTAAAAATGAATGTGAAATTTGAGTTCGGCGCGAAAGAAAAAGAAGCCTTTGATAAATTGAAATTTATATTGAGCGAAAAACCGCTGTTAAGATTGTATAAGCTAAAAGCGGAAACAGAATTACACACCGACGCATCGATGTACGGTTTCGGCGCTATATTGTTCCAGAAGTGCGATAACGATGGTGCTTTACACCCGATATACTACGCGAGCGGAAAAACTACGGACGCCGAGGCGAAATATACAAGTTACGAGTTAGAAACTCTAGCAATAATAAAGGCTCTGCGAAAATTTAGAGTCTATTTGTTGGGGATTAATTTTAAAATTGTGACAGATTGTCAAGCATTTGCGTTAACAATGAACAAAAAAGATCTGTGCGTTCGCGTCGCTAGATGGGCTTTACTATTAGAAGAATTCAGTTACACTATTGTACATCGTCCGGGTAAGAATATGATTCACGTGGATACCTTGAGTCGAAACCCGTTACCTCATAGTATGTTAATAAGTGAATCAGAAGAGAGTATGGTTGCGAGAATTCGGAGGGCCCAGCGAGAGGACGTAAATTTGCGAGATATTTATACATTAGCTAATAAAGGAGAGAGAGACGGTTATGTAGTGAGAAGCGGACTGTTGTATAAAGAGGGCGACCTACAAGTAATTGTCCCGAAATGTTTACAAGCGCAGGTAGCTCGTCACGCGCATGAAAACGGTCACTTTGCGGTTGAAAAAACCGAAGCGTTAATTAAGCAAAATTATTGGTTCCCAAACATGCGTAAAATCGTCGAAACTATAATTCGGAATTGCGTAAATTGTATTTTAGCAAACAAAAAGACAGGTAAATTAGATGGGTACCTAAATCCGATATCTAAAGGTCATGTACCTCTTGAGACATCATATCGACCACCTAGGACCGCTTCCTTCGACGAAAAAAAGATATCATCACATTTTCGTTGTCGTAGATGCATTCTCTAAATTCGTATGGCTTTTCGGAACGCGATCGACTAATACAGCGGAAGTAATAGATAAGCTTGATAAATTGGCGGTTAATTTCGGAAACCCGAGAAGAATCATTTCGGATCGAGGAACGGCCTTCACTTCGAATGAATTTCATGAGTACTGTCGAAAAGAAAAATATCGAACACGTATTAATTACGACAGGCGTTCCTCGGGCGAACGGGCAAGTAGAAAGAATAAATCGAACATTGATACCGGTATTGACAAAATTGACCGCTTCTAAACCAGACGAATGGTACAAATATTTGAGTCAAACTCAGCAATATTTAAACGCGATATCGAGTCGAAGCACGGATAAAACTCCATTTCAAGTAATGTTCGGTACGCATATGAGGCTGAGAGATAATCCGCAATTGAGAGAATTAATTGAAGAGGAAATGGAAGCGATGTTCAGTATTGGTCGAGATGAGTTAAGAGAGCAGACGCGAGAATGTATAATGCGCACACAAGACGAGAATAGGCGAAATTATAATAAGCGCCGTAAAAAAGCGAAGCAGTATCGCGAGGACGATTTGGTAGCTATTAAGAGAACACAGGCCGGACCAGGTTTAAAATGCGCCGCTAAATTTTTAGGACCATATCAAATAGTTAAAATTTTGCGCAACGATAGATATGTCGTTAGAAAAATCGGCGACCACGAAGGACCGATCGAAACTTCAACAGCCGCCGATCACATAAAACCATGGCTAGAAAACGACGATTCTTGCGATGACGATAATAATCATGACAAAATCTCAGGACAGATTTAATTGTCAGAACGGCCGAATGTAGGATCGGAATTATTTTAAATTATAATATTGTATCGCGTGAATAATTTATCTTAGATATTGCGAATCGATAATAATCATGACGAAATCTGAGGACAGATTTAATTGTCAGAACGGCCGAATGTAGGATCGGAATTATTTTAAATTATAATATTGTATCGCGTGAATAATTTATCTTAGATATTGCGAATCGATAATAAAAGTATTTGTCTCGACGTTATATTTACTCGAGACAAACTCGGTATTATTATATGGACGCAAACAAAACAGTGTAAGTCGACTCGGATTGTTTCGTGAGACAGCCAAGTAAAAACAATATCTCCGATTACCTTGACGAGGTCGTAAGACAAAGCAATAACCGAAAAGTCGAGAACTATCTAAGCGAAAGAAATAAATACAGCCGATTAACTGTCGGAAAGGACAGTCCTCGCTCGAATTTAATACCGTTGACATTGCCAAATTATATTGTATCTTGAGCCAAATATATTCTATCTTATTTTACACTGAGGGATTTAGAACAATTTCTTTACTGCCGTTCATCTGCGCTTACAATAATAATATTTGTATTTCAAGAATCAAAATGTTTAAATATTCTCTTTTAAATGTGTTTGTGTGATTATAGAAATTATATAAATTTTTGTACTTAAAATCTTGTCGAAATTCTTTTTGATTATGGTTATATCTTTTAACGCGAACAAATTCTGGAAAACAGGATACCATAAACTTTCGATTGACATTACCACGATATAAGAATATGTGCATATTCTACATATAACTGTTTAAATGGATATCTATATTCATATGGCTATATAAATGGATATACTATGAATGTTATATATATATACATCTATAAATTTTTACAAGTTAGATTGGAATAGATTGCTGTTACGTATATTGTTCATTTAACTATTGGCCCTATAAAGTTAATTGATACAATTTGAATTTTATTATACCAATATAGTCGATACTCCATTATATGTATATAGCACAAATGTAACTATCCTTGAGACAAAAAAATGACGCTGACTCTTTGAATTAATTTAGCTAAAAAGAAATTAAGTCACAAGTCTTATTATATCATTAAATAATTATAAATATTTAATAAAGTAAATAAAATCTATTTACAAATTGATGAAAAATCACGTAAAACTCAATTCAAGTGCCATATATATATGTATATATGTATCAAAATAGTGGTAAATTAACAGAAAATCTCATTAATATTAATAATTATTATTCTTAAAAATAGCAATAGAAACACAAACATAATGCAGTCAAGTTTTAATATTTCGTCTTAATTAAGTTTAACTTTGTACTATATTATACATCCTTTATAAACAAAATATAATTTTCAAACTTTATACATCCTTTCTCATTGCATCATACTTTTTAGTTTTTTGTATAGTTTTATTTTATTATACAGTAAGTAATATTATTATATTACACGTTGTAATTATTCAAATAAACTGCACAATTACTTGTAATAACAGTTAATTGTTTTTTAATAAAGCAAAAAAAATTTCTTACCTGCGTAAATGGATTGTCCGTGACGGTATGATTCTTTGTCAAAATCGCGATAGCTGCTTTCACCAGCATTAAACTTTTCAATAAAACGCATAATCTCATCTTAAACATAATAATCTCTTCCTTCGGTGAATGTTGGCGCTCAATTTTTAGTCACCAGTATTGTTTTTCTTTTTATTCTATGGATGATTCAGATTTGATCTAATCGACTCGATACTTTATTATGAGCTCGATGAATTCTTTAGAATCTAATTTGCGAATCGCGTTACTGTCTTCCAATATTACATTTTAATATATCTTTTTATAATCAATCACAATATATATATATATATATATATATATATATATATATCTTAGATCATATGAAGGAATTTTTAGTAAATAGTAATTTTTATAATTTTTCGATGGGAACCAATAACAATACGAAGCAACACGTATTCACTTGATTGTATCGAAGATAATAATATATTTTTGTTGTAATCCTCTTTTAATATTTAGTAAAAAGATAATCAATAAAAAGGTAATCGAACAAATTATAAGCAATACGAAAATTATAGAATTATAGATTTTCTGTCACTTTCACCTCTATACAAGCATCAAATATTATCCACGTTGATATTTGTGATATTTTTTGTTTCACTAAAAATATAAAAAATTAGGATTACTATTTTTATGCATATTGTATACTATGCATCTTTTAGAATCCACTATTTGTGCATATTGATGTGTGATGTTTATATGACAGTATATTATTTTCAATATACAAATAACGCGCAACATTGTCCTTTTTCATGGCAATCGCAATCGTAACTGACTCCCCAGACTAGACCGATCTGATCATGCTTTATTTGCTGCGCTCTGTTTATGATTCATTTCTCTCTGCTTGATCGATGATACTCACAGTGTTTCTTCCAACAGTTTTCACGAATAATTATATTCTATATATATACGTATATGTATATCCTATATGAGGCGCATTTTTAAAGTAAGATCCGGTTTGAAATAAGAAAAGATCTTGACATATACATTTAATTCATTATAATCAAAAATTTCTAGCTTACTTTATTGCAATAAATTTTTTGTTCTGCTATCGAACAAGCGAATTCAAACATCGTATTAAAATAATGATTAAAGAGATTAACGTAGGTTCTTAAATGCAGATCCCATTTGAATACTTTTATGCAATACAATCAATAATTAAGGTATTGGATTTTCGTGCGTCGTTGATATGTTCATTAAATCCGTATAAACGTCTTAAATAGCTGATTTCTGTCAAAAAATATTAATGAAACGTTAGTTTGTTAATTAAATGTTAAAATAATAATATATTAAGAATATTAAGATAGTAATATGTTGTAAAATAATATGTTATAATATCTTATCCGCGAATAATACTTTTTTTACAGAAATCAATTTATAACTGTCAAAAATATTAATCCAGTTTAAAATATTGTAACATATTAATTAAAACATTACTTTTACTTATGTAATATATTAATATGAAAATTTAATTAGCAAATGAACGCATCAAATAGCTGTTTTTTTCAAGTGTTAATTTTAAGTGTTAATTTGCTAATTATATTGTAAAATAATATGTTAAAAAAATTAAAATAGTGATATGTTGTAAATAAAATGTTATAATACCTTATCCTGGATTAATATTTTTTTCACAGAAATTAGCTGATAATTGTCAAAAATATTAATCGAGTTTAAAGTATTATAAAATATTATTTTAAATATATTATTTTTAATTCTTTAACATATATTATTATTATAAATATTTAATTAGCAAATAAACGTCTTAAATAGCTGATTTCTGTCAAAAAATATTAATAGTGCGGTGATTTGTTAGTTAATTTTCAAATAATAATATATTAAAAATATTAGAATAGTAATATGTTGTAAAATAATAATATATATTATTTTTCATTTGATCGCTTTTCTATTTGAAAATTTTGAAAAATTGCGAAATTTAATTACGCTTATATTATTGTTTTTGATACAATCGAATATACTACACTCGTTACATTGTACATTGGGTATAATCGAAGAACATATACTATATAGTTTTATAGCTTGATTATATAAATCATTATAATCGATCTTGAAATAGTATTATCAAGTAAGAGAAAACTCAAAATTTATCGAGATACATGGAGGGGAGAACATCAATTCGATTAGTGGTATCTAAATCATTGTGAAGATTACATGGAACATTGGTCATAGTCGAGAATCGTATGAAAGCCGATCGAGTATAAAAATATCTACAAGAAGAGAAAATTGTTATGTTAAAAACGTTACAAACGTTATGTGTTTTACTAAAACTGTTAATGCTAACGAAAATGACCATAACGTTTTCGTCAGGAAATCTAGGGATTCTGGAGGATCTTTGAAGCTCCGGTCCAAGAAGTTACAAAGAAAAGTATTTTCGTATACTCTAATTTATATACTTTACGCTAATAATAGATTTTTTTCATGAAGAAAATTGAATGTTATATATTGCAGACAATACAGTATTTGTGTAATTAAAACTGTATAATACGTAAAACTAAAGAGAGTTTTAATTTTTAAAAAATGTATATTAAGTTTATTAATTTTACGTCACACATTCAAAAATCAATGTTATGTAATCAAATTAAAACTTATAATTACATTTAATTCAGACGACATTTTAAAATGATTAAACAATATGTATTATTATAATATAATTGTTAGATTTAAAAGAAAGAACTTAAAAAATGTATGATTTCGTTCATTTTATTTTTTTTTTTTGTTACTTAATAAGTATGTGACACATTTACATAAATTGTTTGTAACTTCTAAAACATTTTTATTTCTCTAGATATTTTCAAATTTACTAATTTTTATTTAAAACTTGCAGGGTAATTTATTTTTTATTTAACGAAATTTATATAGAAAATCAGAAAAATTTAGTTAAAATAATTCGCATGCTCAACGGCTACTAAACATCGAAGTGAAAGATTGGTGAAGTTGAACTTCGAATTGGGGACAATTAATCAATCTATGAATAATATGCGCAATAAGCTATCATTTTTGCTATATGTGAGAATTTATATACACTATTTATCACTTAATGTATATATATAGGTATATATATATGTTATATATGTATGTTCATATTTTTATCAGACATAAATCTAAAGTTTATAGCATTGTGCTTTCGAGAAAATTCCTTTGGATTAAAAAATATTTCATAAGATGTTTTTAAATACAGGAATTTATAAAATTTTTATGATCATGAAGAAAATGATAATAAAAATATATATATTTTATATATATGTTAAAATATAAACATTATTGAAACTTTAGTGATAACAAACGCACTCGTGAAAAAGAAAGTCAAGTTAAGATAGAGTTACTTATTAGAAGAAATTAATTAATTATTTTGAAACTAATATAAAAACTGAATTATGAGACAAAATTCCTTCAACAATCGAAGAAAGTCATGCTCCCATGATTTATTTACTAAGAGAAATAGTTCTTACTTAGAGAAAAAATAGAGAAAAAAGTTTCTTACTTGTTTAAAGTTTTAAATAAACATGCAATGCCATAATGAGTTAAGTTGGAAACTTTTTTCAAGAAGTCATTTGATTCTTCTCTGAGATAACATCTATGCAACTAGCGAATTTACGGAGTACGGAATTCTCTACCACTTTCTAATAAAGCATTGACTTGGCCTAATTAAAAACTGATTGTCTTTTCGTGCTATGATACTGAATTAATATGATAATATATAAAATTTTAATCTCTAAAATGATATACTTTTTTTTTATCATTCGGTAAATTCTTTAAAGCTAATTTACGAATCGCAAGTTATCTTTCTCTTACGTATTAAGATTTCTCTTTGTGACAGATCACGATGGATCTGCATTCGAGCAGTCATACAACTTCTAGTAAATATATAGTTTATTACGTATCTTTGAAAAATTAATTATGAAATGACAATGATAAGTTTACATACAGATATATATATATATATATATATATATATATATATATAAACGTATAATACAGACAGTATAATTTCAAATATCCCATAGATGTAAAACTCATCGTTTCTTCTTAACATACATATATACAAACAATTAATTAATTGCCGGCTATATAATATTCATTGATGCGTCGGATTCAGTATTGCGTCTTCTGTGTCGCTTCTTAGAGCTATAATATTGTTCAGACAAAGTTTAAAGTTTGGTCTATCATTCGCTGCACTCCAGCAACGCTGCATTAGTTGGTATAACGAGGATGGACAGTTGAGAGGCATCTGCAATCTGCCTCCCGTGCGTACATAATCCATCACTTCGAGATAAGTTTTGGTAGAATAAGGTTGCTCATCTAACGATGTAATCTCCCACATTAGTACTCCAAATGACCAAACATCGCTCTAAGAAGTAAATATTCCGTTCATTAGCGATTCCGGTGCCATGCAGCGAAAAGGAAGCAGACCTTCTCCTTCCTAAAATATAATTTTAACAAAGTTAAATTTTCTATTCTAATTATCCATTTTTGCAATAAGTATTCTTAAGCAAAAAACGTTTACTAATATTTTGCATTATACATTATATATATACAGGGTGTCCCATTTTATTCTGCCCAGGCAAGTATCTCGAAAAATATGGAAGATACGAAAAAATGTTTCCGACAAAGTTGTAGGACTTGAAGTGGGACAGATGATGAAAATATGGACTTGACCTATTGAAGGTCAGGTCAAGGTCATCGTTGTTTTCTTAAATAGAACCTCCTATTTTTTATTGCATATTCTTGTAGGCCTTGTTGAGACGTTTTCAAAACACTACCTATTGATGTCTCTTACGCAAGCCGTTCCTAAGATACGAAGCTTCAAAGTTGACATAAGTAGGAATACTAGGCCGGTTCTAACCAAGGTCCTCCGAGGGGGGCGCGGGGCGGGGGTGGGGTTCTCCTTGGCAAGGGGTGTGACGTCACGCGGGGCGGGGGGATCTTGTTGGCGAGGGAGATGACGACACGCGGGGCGGGGGCGCTTATCGCTGTGCGGGAGACGCTTATCGCGTATTGTTTTTCATAAACAAAACAGCGTATTGTATTACTTTGAATTATCTAACATGTTTTATTATAAACAAAACACCGCAAAGTGAGCGCCGATATTCGGCCGCCCTCGCGGTACTTCCCCTCCCCTTCCCCATAAGGCGACGCGCTTTGGCGGTACTTCCGCCCTCCCCCTCCCCTGCCCAAAGGCTGCGATGTTTCTTCCTCATTGTTTAGGAAGAATTCTTTTGCGATAATTTTGCCGACATTCGGCCGCCCTCGCGGTACCTCACCCTCCCCTCCTGCATCTGCGGGATCTTGGGAGGTCGCGCTTATCGCAATGAACACGTTGGGATACGTGTTTTTTTTCGCGGTAAAAGACCGTGTTGCATTACGCGCCGATATTCGGCAGCCTTTGCGATACCTTTCCCCTCCCCCTAAGCGGGATTCTTTCTCATTGTTTAGGAAGCGCCGATGTCCGACCGCTTGAATTTTTATAAACAAAAATGAGCGCCGATGTCCGGCCGCTCGAATTTTTTCTAGGAAGAATTGCGATAATTTTTGAGGAGATGGGGCTGAAACTTATGGAGAGGGTCTGTCTCCACGTCAAAAAGTCTCGAACCGTCTCCGAGCTAAGTGTCCTGTGTGAATTGCAAGTGAGAAGAAAAAATAATGAACATAGAAGAAGTAATTATCATCGAAGATAGTGATGAAGATGTGAGTGTCATCGAAAATGGAAAATAATAATTTCGAGGCAATATTAGACGAGTCGTCTGATGAAGATCACGCGCTGTCGGATGACAGTAATTATATTAGTAATTGCAGTGAGGACCTTACGGATATTCACGACAAGGTAGTGGACAATTCACAAATCCTTGCGCTAAACGGACATACAAAAGTTTGTACCATATACTTTTATTATTCGACGGGTAGTGATCTAGCTCTATGTACTACATGTATGATCTCTATTCAAGACTTTGGGCACATGTATGCTGTTCGGAAGCATGTGATTCAATTACACGACGCAGTGGAGAGTCGATGGTGCTGCAATTGTAAAAATCCATTGTATATAATAATTCCATGCGATATGTGCCCTATTTGCACACAATAAACTTTGGGAGATTGTGCTGGGACACTTAAAGTGAAAATTCTAATAGACAATGAACATGTGGGACTGCGATGCAATGCTACCAATAAACAACCTTGGGCAATGGTATCCACATCTCAGAGACAATGATTATGATGTGAATGCGGAGCCAGTTTTTATTCCTTGTGAAAAATCGAAGAACATTCCAATGTCTTCGGTGGTGCAATTTTTAAGAGATCGAGAACTAGGTATACAAAAATGTGCGGATAATGTGCGAAATTTTCTACGAGGTTGTAAATGTCGACTAAGAGATACATACATGTGTGGTGGAAATAATTGCAAGCGTTCAGATTGGCCTGGACATAGTCGAGCGACATGTTTTGAGAATCGATTGCACGCCGGTCTTGATTTAATGTATTCAATTTATAAAAGTTATGGGGAAGGGTGTTATAGATATAAATCTACGAGATCAATAGAATGTAATACACCATCATCATCCGAATCGGAGGAGTCGCCAGAACATAATATTCTGAACTCAGACTTAGAAATCGATGAGCCGGATGTGAGGGACGAAAATTGAGAGTGTGTTGTAAGTATTTCTTTTTAATTTAAAAATTATTAAAATAATTAATAAAAAATTTTTTCTGTCACAGAAGGGACCCCTCGCAACCACTTGGCCACCCTACTGTCACCCGGTCGCACCACCGCTTGCCGCCCGGCCGCCCCAACCCCGTTGCCAACACCCTGCCCAGCCGCTGCTCCTCCGCTTGCCGCCGACGCATTTAAAATTTTTATATTTTGTATTTTAAATTTATATTGTTTATCTATTTAACTTATTATTTGTATTTTTCTTATATATTCATATTATATTATTATATTTTTTATATTTTTATATTATATTCATATTATATTATTATAAATTCTTATATATTCTTATATTTTAAATTTTAAATTCATATACACACACATTCATACGCACACACACACACACACACACACACACACACACACACACACACACAAAATTATAAATATTACACATACCTATTTTATGAATAAAAAAAAAAAAATTATTTTAAATATAAAAACACATTTTACTTTAGAATAATTCCTCTCTTTCCTTCCATTTATATTAAGAATATTATAAAAGAATTATTATTATTAATATTGGAAAAAAAAAACATTATTTAAAAAAAAAAAATTCTTTCTCTTGCGAACACCTCGCGCTCTCCTCCGCTGCATCATCTCTCGCGTTCGCCTCTCTCTCCTCGCTGCGCCTCGCGTTATCTCTGTCTCTCACGTTCACCTCGCGCTCTCTCTTTCTCTCCTAAGCGCTATCTCTCTAGCAGTCCCTAGCCTCGCGCTATCTTTTTCTTTCTTCGCCATGCCATCTCTCTCGCGCTTCCTAACCTCACGCTATCTTTTTCTCTCCTCGCGCTACCTCTCTCACGGTCCCTAGCATCACGTTCCCCTTCCCCGCATGACGTTATCCCACGCAAGGACCGCTACAAGCTTCGTATGAGAGCTGGGACTGCTTACGGGTGGGAGAAAAATGGATAATGGAAATGCGTGTGAAGAAATTATGTCATGATTTAAACTTAAAAATTCTTTATTATTCTCTTTTACATATTTTACATATTATTAACTAAAAACTAAATCTATTTGCGCGGGCCTAATATGCATTATAATAATTTTGAGTTCAAATATCACAGATTTAATTTCGATTTTATTTATAGAACATTTGGTGAGCGAACAGCTTATTGGGTAAAAAGAATGGATTGATGTTAACTACAAATTAGTAAAAACCACATCAAAACTAACTTTTTTAAGGTCATGCAAAAATTGGGATTTATTTCCCAAACATCTAATGAATTTATGTAACTTTGAATTTAATTTATATCATCATAGATCATTAAAAAGAAGAGACAGAATGCTGCATACATTCAAGGTTGATTCATTAAAAATTGAGATTTTTGATCTTCACAGATTAATTGAATTGTTACATCGTGAAAAATACACCATAAACCAAATTCTTTCCAATAGTTTTCCTACATACATATGGTCTGACATAACAAAACATTACATGAGAGCTTTTGATAATTACCATAAAAAATTCATTATCTACATATGAAAGAATTTCAAGGTTTACTAAAGGAAAAAAAACAAAGCATATATTAAAAACATCAAACCAATAACCTTCAGTTATAACTTAAATAATAGTTTAAAACATAAACCAATTACTATTATTAATAACAATCTTATTATCACAGATATCAAAGCATCTGATTTCCTAAAAAAAACCTGTTCAATCTTTAAATAATACTAATGAAAAATGGTTCATAAATTTATCTAGTCATGAAATCCCGGGAGAGGTTTCTAATTTGTTACAATTAGGCAGTAATTTCAGCCTCCCGATCACAAAAAATAAAAAAACGGCCATACATGAGTCTATTAATGATATTGAATTTAACACCAACAATATCAATAACATTACAACTATCCGCAACATTTCCATACCACAGTTCCATCATTTTATTCGGAATAATCATCACACGAACCCTATTCAATCAAGATTATTATCGATGCTTCATTTATAATAACTAAACAATTTTGCTCTCATAATCCTAACAGCCTTTTCACGCGTACTGATAAAGTCAATGTAACGGTTGCACTAAACAAAGACAATTACATCGAAAAAGTGGAAGACCTACTAAATGATTTTAAAAAACCTATACTTTGATCAACAAGAACCCCGCATCAAAAATTGAAAGGGAACTTAATGACATATTAAAGAATTGGTTAAAAAGTGAGCACATTACCAAAAAAGAATATTACTTTTTTGCATTCGAGTGACTCGATACTACCCAAAGCTTACGGTCTACCTAAGATCCATAAAGACAATGTACCGTTCAGAATTATTGTATCTTCTATCAGCACGTCTTTATATAATATAGCCTCATTTATTCACAATATCTTAACAAAAAGCATCCCGAAATCGGCTACCTACATAAATAACAGTTTTGAATTGTACTGCATTCTGTCAGGAAAAACATTAAGAGAACAGGATGTTTTAATTTCACTTGATGTGGTTTCACTTTTTACAAATGTACCTCTAGATCTTGCAATTGGAAGTATTATTAACAGATGGAATTATATTAAACTACACACAAAAATTCCAAAAGAGAAATTTATTTTCATGGTTACCCAGTGAGCAATATATTATCAAAAGAAATTCATAAAGTACTCAAGTTTAAGAGTCGGACTTCCGATAACTCCATCAAAATGATAATATTATGATATCAATAAGTCCTCCAATGCGTCGATTTTAGAGGAAAGAAAGACATCACATAAACGATATCTAAAAGAATTCCACAATCTGACTTCTTTTAAATATCAAAAAAAGGTTACCGTTAAGAATTGCTATTTGTAGTATTATATTTTTACATATTTTTTTATATTAAAAAAAAATATAACTCTTAGTATACATTTCTTTTATAACATTTTATTAAAATTAAAACAGGTTCAAAATGCCCATAGACTTTGAATAAAAAAAACTTTATGATTGCAACGTGCTTTTTGCAGACGTAACCCAACTTTTTTGGTTGGATATAGAGGCAACATAGAACAAATAACAAAAATATATATGAAAATATATAATCTCTATTTTATGCTCAAATACATATTTAATAATAATATTTATAATTTAAGAAAGAAAGATTAAACGTTAATATCGAAGAACGTAAATGCTATCTCCTTGAAATTCAACTCAGAGCACGCAGTTCACACACGTATATATGAGGCTTGCCCATGTGCGGCGTTCGTAAAATAGCACGCTTGCTAGAGACTCTACAGACATCTATGAATGGACAACATAAAGAGCTCTTCTGAAAGATATCTTACAAAAAAGATAACTTACTAATATCATTTTTGAGAAAAATTAATGAAGTCTTCAAAAAGTTCTCTTAAAGAGCTCTTCCTCTCAATAATGCTCACTGGGTAACTTTGTTTTATCATCTACTTATTTCATATTCAATGAAGAAATTTACAAACAAACTTATGGTACTCCCATGGGTTCTCCGTTATCGCCAATAATTTCAGACCTAGTTAGATCTAGACCTTGCAAGATCTAGAAAATTCCATTATAAGCACATTAGATACAGCAATATCATTCTACTATCGCTATGTAGATGATATCATATTAGCAGCACCAGCGAATACAATAACAGACATCGTTGAAAGATTTAACAATTGTAACAATAGATTAAAATTTACTGTTGAATGGGAGGCCGATCGTTGCATGAGTTTCTTGGATTTAAATATCATAGTTAATAACAACAAAATATATATATAGATTGGTTCCAGAAAAAAACCTTTTCAGGAAGATCACTACCTTTTTATTCCAATCACCCTATTTGTCATAAAATAGGTACGATTTATAATTTAGTTGACAGAGCATTGCTATTATCACATCATACTTTCCATAAAAAGAATTTAGAGAAAATTATAAATATATTGCTCTGCAACGGTTTTCCTCTCCATCTCATTTTTTGATGAAATCAATCGCAGGATAAAATACCTCATTAAGAACAAATTCAACAACAACAATGAAATAACTTCATCACGGTTGACTAAAAAAAAAAATACTGAAAATAAGTTCTTAGTTATACCATACATCAACTCGATTTCCGAATCGATTACCCATTCAATGAGAAAATCGAAACATAAAGTGATACAGAATACTTAATAAACTTAATAAATTTATTAAAGTATATAAAGATAACGGGAATCCATCTTATAATGTAGTTTATAAAATAAATTGCTCAGAATGTAACGCTTCCTATGTGGGGCAGACAAAAAGACAGTTAAGATCTAGAATCAAAGAACACATAGAAAATATAAAATTAGATCCAACATAGCAGTTAGTGATTTCAGAACATATTACAAATAAAAACCATGCTTTTGATTGGAATAATGTTAAAATTTTAGACCGCGAAAGCAATTATAACAAAAGACTAATTTCCGAGATGTTACATATAAAAGAACAAAAACGGTCTTAATCTAAACAAAGACACGAAATTATTGGGTGGGTCATATTTTGACATTCTCGACATCTTAACAGATAAATAATTGTTTACAGTTATATTAGTTTCAATCTGTTATATGTTTATGATTAGTTTATTTACATATTTAAACCGAGTTGATGTACCACGCATGAGTTTGAGAAAAAAAAGCATTAGTTGTTAGTGCGAGGTCAGCGACACAGTATTTTCTATACCTCTAGACAATAAAAAAATTATTTGACCATGGCGGGTGATGTAAGTTATCGAATTAATTTGCCAATCATTACTACTTACAATCATTTTTAGTAATCAAATTAACATTAATCCACAGAAGATTTCCAAAAATAACAACATCCCTCAAACACCCATCAAAGCAATTTATGTAATATTTGATAAGCATCTTCTCGTTCTTCAACGATGAATATGTTCTCCATCTCAAATATATCAAGTTACTTCTTGGACCATTACAACTCACACATCTTTGGCAAATCAATATATATTACATGTTTTTTTTGTTCATCAAGCTCATATCATTAAGGACTTAATTTTTATATTAATATGTTAATTTCGTTACAATAAGTATGGATTGCGTTAACTATTTAATGTTAACTCTTATTTCATTATATTATGACACTCTTCACATGTCAACTCGTAATTATTAAATTGTTTTTAAACTAATGTATTGATAAAGACTGCTGTGACAGTCGAAACGTCTATTTTTATTTTTTATTTTTATTTTATTAAATATCAATTATTAACACAAAATAACAACAAACCATATTTAGCTCTTCTTTGGCTTTTTAATGTCTCCTTTTATAAAAAAACTAAAGTTGCCAGGTCGAGTACTCTGCGTTGATACCACTGCTT